>NC_053026.1:61601642-61854602 GCF_003073215.2 Triticum urartu
ATTATGATTTTTTTTCCTCATCGAAAGACTCCATATAGCAGAAGATGGGCATCGGAGGGCCACCAGGGGGACCACGAGGCAGGGGGCACACCCAGGGGTTAGGGCGTGCCCCCCGCCCTCGTGGGCAGGGTGTGGCACCCCTCCGGAACTTCTTGCGCTCAGTATTTTTTATATAATCTGGAAATGACTTCCGTGAAGTTTTAGGACTTTTGGAGTTGTGCAGAATAGGTCTCTAATATTTGCTCCTTTTCCAACCCAGAATCCCAGCTGCCGGCATTCTCCCTCTTTATGTAAACCTTGTAAAATAAGAGAGAATAGGCATAAGTATTGTGACATAATGTGTAATAACAGCCCATAATGCAATAAATATCGATATAAAAGCATGATGCAAAATGGACGTATCAACTCCCCCAAGCTTAGACCTCGCTTGTCCTCAAGCGAAAGCCGAAATCGAAAAATATGTCCACAAGTTTAAAGATAGAGGTGTCGATAAAAATAAAATACGGACATGAGGGCATCATGATCATTCTTAGAACATCAACTTATATAATTCTTGTCATATGATCTGTTATGCTAGAGTAACAATTAAATCACTTCCAGTATGAATCATAAACTTCATTGAAAACTAACAAACTATAATCTCAGTCATTGGAGCAATTGCAATTTATCATAACATAGGAAAGAGTCAATATAAGAGCTTTTCAGCAATTCCACATACTCAACTATCATATAGTCTTTCACAATTGATAACACTCACGCAATACTTATGGGTATGGAGTTTTAATCGGACACAGAGAAAGATAGGGGCTTATAGTTTTGCATAGAAACGTTTTACCTCAAGGGTAATGTCAACAATAATAGTTCATGAAAACTCACATCCAATTAGCCATATATACCAGGATCTTTCCAACATGTTGTGCTTGCCAAAAGATAAAATGTAAAAAGGAAGGGTGAGGAACACCAATACTCTTATGTAAGGTAGGAGATAAAAGTAAAAGATAGGCCCTTCGCAGAGGGAAGCAGAGGTTGTCATGCGCTTTTATGGTTGGATGCACAAAATCCTAATGCGAAAGAACGTCACTTTATATTGCCACTTGTGATATGGACCTTTATTATGCAGTCTGTCGCTTTTATTTCTTCCATATCACACGATCGTATAAAGCTTATTTTCTCCCACACTAATAAGTCATACATATTTAGAGAGCAATTTTTATTGCTTGCACCGATGACAACTTACTTGGAGGATCTTACTCAGTCCATAAGTAGGTATGGTGGACTCGCATGACAAAACTGGTTTAAGGGTGTTTGGAAGCACAAGTAGTATCTATACTTGGTGCAAAGAATTTGGCTAGCATGAGGGGGAAATACAAGCTCAATCATGTTGGATGATCCATGACAATATAATTTATCTCAGATGTAAGAAAACATAACCCATTACGTTGTCTTCCTTGTCCGACGTCAACCCTTTAGCATGTCATATTTTAATGAGTGCTCACAATTATAAAAGATGTCCAAGATAGTGTATTTATATGTGAAGACCTCTCTTTCTCTATTAATTCTTATTAATTGCAACGATGACCAAAACTATGTTCGTCAACTCTCAACAACTTTTAATCATCATACTCTTTATATGTGAGCTCAGTACTCTCCATAAGATCCATATGATCTCTTTTATTTCTTTTTATTCTTTCTCTTTTATTTTATTCACTCAAGATCATGGCAAAATAATCAAGCCCTTGACTCAATACTAATCTTTATTATATATAGCTCACGGACTCGATTACATAGAAGGATCATAAAGCAAAACTCACAACGACATCATACTAAGAACTTTTATTCTACTAGATCAAAATATTATCAAATGGATCGAACTAAGAAAAGCGGTAAAGATAAAATTGATGGTGATACGATACCGGGGCACTCCCCCAAGCTTGGCAGTTGCCAAAGGGAGTGCCCATACCCATGTGATTATGTTTCCTTTGTTAGTGAAGAATATGGTGGTGATGATGGATAGTCGCACATCGAGCGTAGGAGGTCTTCCAACTTGCGGTTAATGCCCTTGAGTGCGATGATATGCTCCTTCAACAAAATATTTTCACATGTGAGATACTTGTTTTGTATACGAGCTAGCTCAATCATCTTGAAAGCTTCGATCTTAGTTGGGTTAAGAAGATTGTGATCAAGTTGAAGGATGTCTTCTGTTACCGGAACTTGGTCCTCTGTGGCCTTCTTGATCCCTTCATCCTTGTTGATCTCCATGGGTTCTTCTCTCTTCAGCTCTATCTTCATTAGCCAAGCATCGTTGCCCTCATTTTTGGAGAAGGAGGGAAATGACATGATGCTTGGCTTTGACAACCCTGGTAGTAAACAGCTCGAAACAAGAACATGAAATTTTTGCGTGGTACGGTGGTCAAAACTTTCGGGAGGTTATATAAAGAATTTTTACCGACCAAAATACGTAATGTGTAAGAAAACGGAGTCCGAAGAGCACACGAGGTGCCCACAAGGTAGGGGGCGCGCCCAGGGGGGTAGGGAGCGCCCTCCACCCTCGTGGAAGCCTCGTGTCCTTCCTGGACTGCTTCTTATTTTTCTGTTTTTCTAAATATTCCAAAATGGAGGAAAATCGCCATTAGAACTGTTTTGGAGTCGGTTTACTTACCGTACCACATACCTATTCCTTTTCGGAGTCTGAAACATTCCGTGAAGTGTACCTTATGTATTCCTCCGGGGTTACGGTTTCAATAACATTGGTTTCAACATTTATAGGATTACCTGAGATATAATGTTTAATTCTTTGACCGTTCACCACCTTCGGATTTGTGCCTTCGAAGTTGTTGATTTTTATGGCACCGGAACGATAGACCTCCTCAATAACGTAAGGACCTTCCCATTTAGAGAGAAGTTTTCCTGCAAAAAATCTTAAACGAGAGTTGTATAGCAATACATAATCACATACATTAAACTCACGCTTTTGTATTCTTTTGTCATGCCATCTTTTAACTTTTTCTTTCAATAATTTGGCATTCTTGTAGGCTTGGGTTCTCCATTCATCGAGTGAGCTAATGTCAAATAACCTCTTCTCACCGGCAAGTTTGAAATCATAATTGAGTTCTTTAATAGCCCAATAAACCTTATGTTCTAGTTCAATAGTTAAGTGACATGCTTTTCCATAAACCATTTTATACGGAAACATACCCATAGGATTTTTATATGCAGTTCTATAGGCCCATAATGCATCATCAAGTTTCTTGGACCAATTCTTTCTAGATCTATTAACAGTCTTTTGCAAAATTAATTTGAGTTCTCTATTGCTTAATTCTACTTGACCGCTAGACTGTGGGTGATAAGGAGATGCAATTCTATGATTAACATCATATTTAGCAAGCATATTACGGAAAGCACCATGAATAAAATGTGAACCACCATCAGTCATTAAATATCTAGGGACTCCAAACCTTGGAAAAATAACTTCTTTAAGCATCTTAATAGAGGTGTTATGATCAGCACTACTAGTTGGAATAGCTTCTACCCACTTAGTAACGTAATCAACAGCAACTAAAATATGTGTGTATCCATTGGAGGCAGGAAAAGGTCCCATATAATCAAAGCCCCAAACATCAAATGGTTCAATAACAAGTGAATAATTCATGGGCATTTCTTGACGTCTACTAATATTACCAATTCTTTGACATTCATCACAAGATACAACAAACTTACGGGCATCTTTGAAGAGAGTAGGCCAATAAAAACCGGATTGCAATACCTTATGCGTAGTTCTATCTCCAGCGTGGTGTCCTCCATAAGCTTCAGAGTGACACTTGCGTAGGATCTGTTCCTATTCATGCTCAGGTACACAACGTCTAATAACACCATCTACTCCTTCTTTATAAAGATGTGGGTCATCCCAAAACTAATGTCTCAAATCATAGAAAAACTTTTCCTTTTGCTGGTATGTGAAACTAGGTGGTATAAATTTAGCAACAATATAATTAGCATAATCAGCATACCATGGAGCAGTACGAGATGCATTTATGACATTTAATTGTTCATCAAGAAAGCTATCATCAATAGGTAGTGGGTCATCAAGAACATTCTCTAGCCTACACAAGTTGTTTGCAACGGGGTTCTCAGCTCCCTTTCTATCAATAATATGCAAATCAAATTCTTGTAGTAAGAGAACCCATCTATTAAGTCTAGGTTTTGCATCTTTCTTTTCCATAAGATATTTAATAGCAGCATGATCCGTGTGAATAGTTACTTTAGAATCAACAATATAAGGTCTGAACTTATCACAAGCGAATACAACTGCCAAAAATTCTTTTTCAATAGTAGCATAATTTCTCTGAGCATTGTCTAGAGTTTTACTAGCATATTGAATAACATTTAATTTCTTATCAACTCTTTGCCCTAGAACAGCACCTACATCATAATCACTAGCATCAGACATAATTTCAAAGGGTAAATTCCAATCAGGTGGCTGAACAATAGGTGCAGAGACCAATGCTTTCTTAAGTATTTCAAATGCTTCTACGCAATCATCATCAAAAACAAATGGTATATCTTTTTGTAATAAATTAGTCAGAGGCCAAGAAATTTTTGAGAAGTCCTTAATGAACCTCCTATAAAAACCGGTGTGACCGAGGAAACTTCTTATACCTTTGATGTCCTTGGGACATGGCATCTTTTCAATAGCATCAACCTTAGCTTTATCAACTTCAATACCTCTTTCAGAAACTTTATGCCCCAAGACAATACCTTCATTAACCATAAAGTGGCACTTCTCCCAATTCAAGACAAGGTTAGTTTCTTCACATCTCTGCAAAACTCGATCAAGGTTGCTTAAGCAATCATCAAAAGAGGATCCATAGACGGAGAAATCGTCCATGAAAACCTCACAAATCTTTTCACAAAAGTCAGAGAATATAGCCATCATGCATATTTAGAAGGTAGCAGGTGCATTACATAAACCAAAAGGCATACGTCTATAAGCAAAAGTACCTAACGGGCAAGTAAAAGTGGTCTTAGATTGATCATCAGCTGACATAGGTATTTTAGAGAAACCAGAATAACCATCTAGAAAGCAAAAATGTGTATGTTTGGATAATCTTTCTAGCATTTGATCAATAAAAGGTAAGGGGTAATGATCTTTTTAGTAGCCTTATTTAATTTGCGGAAATCAATTACCATCCTATAACCTGTAATAATTCTTTGCGGAATCAATTCATATTTATCATTAGGAACGATATTAATACCTACCTTTTTAGGGACACAATGGACAGGACTTACCCACTGACTATCAGCAACGGGATAAATTATACCTGCCTCAAGGAGCTTTAGTATTTCCTTTCTTACCACTTCTTTCATCTTAGGATTCAGCCGTCGTTGGTGATCACGAACTGGTTTGGCATCTTTCTCCAAATTTATTTTGTGTTGACATAGTGTGGGACTAATGCCCTTAAGATCATCGAGAGTATATCCAATAGTAGCATGGTGCTTCTTCAGAGTTTTCAATAATCTCTCTTCTTCATGCTCTGAAAGGTTAGCACTAATAATAACAGGATATATCTTTTTTTTCTCATCAAGATAAGCATATTTAAGAGTATCAGGTAACGGTTTGAGCTCAAACACGGGATCACCCTTGGGTGGAGGAGGATCCCCTAGGATTTCGACAGGCAAATTGTGTTTCAGGATGGGTTCCTGTTTAAAGAATACTTCATCTATTTCCCTTCTTTCATTCATAAACATATCATTTTCATGGTCTAGCAAATACTGTTCTAAAGGATCACTAGGAAGCACGGCAATATAAGCAAGACCAATAATTTCATCTTTACTAGGCAATTCCTCTTCATGGTGTTGTCTACGAAATTTAGAGAAATTAAACTCATGAGACATATCACCTAAACCAATAGTAACAACATCCTTTTCGCAATCTATCCTAGCATTAACTGTGTTCAAGAAGGGTCTACCAAATATAATGGGACAAAAGCTATCTTGTGGGGAACCAAGAACAAGAAAATCAGTAGGATATTTAGTTTCCCACACAAGACTTCAACATCTCTAACAATTCCATTTGGTGAAATAGTATCTCTATTAGCAAGTTCAATTGTGACATCAATATCTTCTATCTCAGCAGGTGCAATATTATGCATAATTTCTTTGTATAAGTCATGAGGTATAGCACTAGCACTGGCACCCATATCACATAAGCCATGATAACAATGATCTCCTATTTTAATAGAAATAACAGGCATGCCTACCACGGGCTATGTTTATCTTTAGCACAAGGTTTAGCAATTCTAGCAGTCTCATCACAGAAATGAATAACATGCCCATCAATATTATCAGACAAGAGATCATTAACAATAGCAATATTAGGTTCAACTTTAACTTGCTCAGGAGGTGTATAAGTTCTAAAATTGCTTTTATGAACCACAGTTGAAGATTTAGCATGATCTTTTATCCTAACAGGAAAAGGTGGTTTCTCAACATAAACAGTAGGAACAATAGGATCATTATAAGTGGTCTTCTCTTCAACTTTAATAGGTCCAGCTACTTTTACTTCTATGGGAGGATGATATTTAAACCACTTCTCCCTAGGGAGATCAACATGAGTAGCAAAAGATTCGTAGAAAGAAGCTACTATTTTAGAGTCAAATCCATATTTAGTGCTAAATTTATGGAAAACATCGGTATCCATACAAAATTTAACACAAGCAAACTTAGGTGTCATACCTGACTCCTTACCTTCGTCGAGGTCCCAATCTTCAGAGTTGCGTTTAATTCTTTCCAATAAATCCCATTTGAATTCAATAGTCTTCATCATAAAAGAGCCAGCACAAGAAGTATCGAGCATGGTGCGATTATTATCAGAAAGCCGAGCATAAATTTTTTGAATAATTATTTCTCTTGGAAGCTCATGATTGGGGCATGAATGTAACATTGATTTAAGCCACCCCCAAGCTTGAGCAATGCTTTCTCATTCGTGAGGCCAAAAATTATATATATAATTGGGATCACGATGAACAAGATGCATAGGATAAAACTTCTGATGAAATTCCAATTTCAACCGTTTGTAGTTCCATGATCCATATCATCACATAGCCCATACCATGTCAATGCATCTCCCTTCAAAGATAAAGGGAAGACCTTCTTCTTAATAACATCATAGGGCACACCTGCAAGCTTAAATAATCCACAAACTTCATCCACATATATTAGGTGCTCATCAGGATGCATTGTTCCGTCTCCTGCAAAAGTATTAGCTAGCAGTTTTTCTATCATACCTGAAGGAATCTCAAAGTAGTCATTTTCATTTTCATTTTCAGTAGGTTCAATAGGTTGAGGAGAAACTCTTTGCTCTACTGGTCGGGGTGAAGATACCCCGAACAAGCCCCTCAGAGGATTACTTTCCATAGTAACAAGTGATAGTAAATTTCAGCACACTATATAAATTTTTCCTTACCAAATTCCACCTACCAAAGGCGCTTCACTCCCCGGCAACGACGTCAGAAAAGAGTCTTGATGACCCAAAAGTATAGGGGATCTATCGTAGCCCTTTCGATAAGTAAGAGTGTCGAACCCAACGAGGAGCAGAAGGAAATGATAAGCGGTTTTCAGCAAGGTACTCTGCAAGCACTGAAATTATAGGTAACAGATAGTTTTGTGATAAGATAATTGGTAACGAGCAACAAGTAGAAAAAGTAAATAAAGTGCAGCAAGGTGGACCAATCCCTTTTGTAGCAAAGGACAAGTGAGGGAGTCCTGGATTAGGGGGTCTCCGAACAGCTGGACTATCTCCATTGGCCGGACTGTTAGACTATGAAGATACAAGATTGAAGACTTCGTCTTGTGTCCGGATGGGACTTTACTTGGCGTGGAAGGCAAGCTAGGCAGTATGGATATGGATATCTCCTCCTTTGTAACCGACCTTGTGTAACCCTAACCCTCTCCGGTTGTCGTGGTATTCTCACGGGGGGCTTGCGAGTCGACAGATGCCACAAGGGCTTAGTGTGTGGGTAAGACTACTGCTGATAGGACTGGGAGCGGGTATGCGAGTAGCACGCGGTGGTTTACCCAGCTTCGGAGCTCTCCGGGGAGATAATACTCCTACTACTGCATTTCTGAATGTATCTATCTGGGGTGTACATCGGGCAGTACAAAGTGCTCCTGGAGCTGTATCTGGGATCAGTGCCAAGTGCGTTTGATTTGGTATATGCCTATGTGAGGCATGCTAGTGGCCGGCCATGCTCATGGCCGTGAGCATATGAGTGCTCATGCGTGAGTGTGTGTATCCTGGATGGATGAATGGATGTGTGTGAGGCCTTGTGGCCGTGAGCTAGCTAGCCCTCTTGCTAGCTAGCATGCATGCGTGGGAGTCAATGGCCAAGAGGCCATAGTGGCGCCCCTGGCCGTGAGCCTCCCCTGGTGCTCCTTATAAAGGGGAGCCCAGGGGACAAGGGACGGCCCATGTGACGAACTTCACTATTTGGGAGACAACGATGTGACATCTCACACCTGCTATAGTGTATCACTATTGCTCAGCAGTGTCCGGGTACAGCCGTCTTGTCCGCGGTATGGCCATCGTGTCAGGGTCTTGTCGGTGTCGGGTCGTGCTGCAGTCGGCAGCCGGCTGGTTGACGCAGTCGGCAGCCGGTTGGTTGGCGCAGTCGGCAGCCGGCTAGCTGGCGCAGTCGGGCTGAGGGGCTTTGCTAGCCCCGATGTCTTGAAATATTGTCTTGCCGTCCTTGGGGTACCCGTGGTCGATTACTCCGACAGTAGCCCCCAAGCCTCCGGGCAACTTGGCAAAGTTGGGCGGAGGTTTTTTGGCGAGTGTTCATGGAAATGATCATGAAAAAAGACAAAGTTAGTCCATGCAGATATATCAAATGTTTGCTTTTTAGCATTGCAAGTTTTATGCGGAGGGTGCCGACTCGGTTTCGTCCGAGCCCCCTTAATCTTTTTCGTGTTCCCTCCGCTTTTTGGCTTGTGCTCTTGCTTGCCGGACAACCGCTCTACGGTCTGTGGCTAAGAGTGGGCCGCGAAGTGGAGTGTACAGTACTCAGAGTCTAGGAGCAGATTCAACCGAGTAGATACTTGTAAAGGAAAATGGCCGGGTCGCCTGAACTGTTTTTCTTCCCGGACGTTTTTCGTGTGGGTGGCCTCAAGCGTTCACCCTTGCTAGCCGAACAGCCGCTCTGCGGTCTGTGACTAAGAGTGAGCCTTTGGTACTGCGCACTTTACTAAGCCGTCTGCGGGAAAAAACGTCTTAGGCCAAGCGGCCAGCCCCCGGGCCAACTCTGGCTGGCACCGGGGCGAACAGTGATGCAACTGTAATTAAAATGCGGAGATAGACCCCGAGCATCGCTCAGGGTTATCCATGCTTGCGCGATGCAAAAATATGTGGGCGAGGAGCTCACATTGATTTTCGTGTAGTCGCGGTCGTCGAAGACAGCCGGCGCGACTCGGCGCTCGCGGAGCGCGTCGGCGCACCCGCTGGGTGTAGCCCTCGAGCCCCCGGGTGCTCGAAGGGGGTCCCGGCCGGTCAGGCTCGACCGGCTAGGCGGCGAGGCGTCTTGCAACGCCCTTTTTCTTCTTTTTTGTAGCCGGCCTCATGATAGCCGACTCTTGATCAGCTCGTTTGCCTTCTGTAGAACCCTCTTCTCCTGCCGACAGCCGGGGCCGCGGGGGTAGAGCGCCGGCTCATCCCCGACCGCACGGTGGACGACGCCGATGATCCGGACCTGGGAGCGGCCGCCATGGAAGACGCCATCGTGGGGGACGGTGACGAGGCCGGAGGCACGGTACTCGGGGCCAGCTTCGAGGACTGGCCGGATGACGACGAGGTCGAAGTCGCCCCGCACCGCCAGCCGGCGCCCGATCATCAAGGCGCGGGCTCGTCTGTCGTGCCAGCTGCCCGTGGCGGTGCGCAGAAGCGCCGGGCCGCGTCAACCTTCTTCGGCAGCCGGCCGAAAAAATCCAAGGCCTCCACGGCGGCGACCAAGCGGGATGAGGCAGCCATGAAGGCGGCCCGCTTTCGCAAGGCGGTGAAGCAGCCACAGGCGATCTCTGCGTAAGTCATCGAATGTCTTGCGTATATATTTTTTGTCTTCTTCGTTCGAAACTCTTCTAAACCTTTCTTTTCTTGCCGGACAGGGCGCCGCTTTCTCTCGAGCAAGGTCCTGGCGGCTCCGTAGTCGGGCCGACTGGAGGGTCCTGAAGCTCCCGCCGCGTGGATCCCCGTGCTGACCTTAAGGAGGCCATGGAGCGAAACGCGCGGGAGGCACGGGAGGAGCGAGAGGCGGCGGAGCGAAGGACCGCCCAGGCGACGAAGGAGCAGGCCGACGCGGCGGCCAAGGCCCGGGCGAAGGCGGCAGCCGCGGAGACGGAGGCGGAGGCTTCGCACAACCGGCCTCCGCTGCTCGTTGTTCCCCTCCGCGCCGTGGCCCCCAACGTTCCCGTGCCCCCGTCGGAGGAGGTTGACCAAGGCCCGCCGGTGATGGAGAGGCAGGAGGATCCCGTGATCTTCGTGGAGGGGGCGTCGCAGATGGCGCCGACTAGAGCGGGCCAAAGCGGCCAATCAGCTGCGGCGCCAGAGCAGCCGTCCAGGGGCGAGCCGGCGGCAGGGGCCGGCCTCAAGGTGCAGCCGGCATTGCGCCGGCGCGCAGGGGGTGGCGCCTCCGCGCCGGAACCGCACCGAGCAGCGGGCGCCAGCCAGACGGCGGAGGCCCTGGAGACGGCCAGCGTCAGCACGTCCGAGTGGACTCCCAGCGGGGGGACGGGCGAGCTGAACGCGGCGGCCCAGGAGGTCCGGAACCGGCTTCAAGCTCAGGCCGCCTCGCTGCAGCGATACACTCAAGAGTTTCTCTCGACACGGGCCGTCATCCGGGTGAGTCTTCTGTCCTTGGTTATTTTGCTCTTTCGATTTCTTCCGTGGGGGCGCGTCAGCGCACCCACTGGGTGTATTCCCCGAGTTCCAAGCCGGCTGCTACGCAGGCGGTTTGGAACTTACTAGGTCCTGACAACTTAACTTATCCTTGCCTCCTATATAATCTTCCAGGAGTATCATAACCTTCGCGCAGCCGCCTTCAACTCCCAGGCTCAGGAGCTGGGCCGGAGAACTGAGGACCTGACCAGCAGCCGGAGTGCGAGTTTGTCTCGTTCATCTCCTGTGGGGGCGCGTCAGCGCACCCACTGGGTGTAGTCCCCGAGATTCGGGCCAACTGCTGAGCAGCCGGGTCGGATCTTCCTTGACGACTTCCCCTTATTAATTTTTCCTTTGTCTTCATGCTTGCAAGAGCCAATGCTGACTTGAGGGGGCAGCTCAGCGAGGCGCAGGCCGCCCTTCGTGCCAAGGAGACTGAGTACGACGCCTTGGTCCTGGAGCGCGACCGCCTGGCCAAGAAGTTGGTTGACCAGGAGGAGAGCCATAAGGCGGCCCTGAAGAAGGCGCAGGATAACGAAGCCGCCCTGAAGGCCGAGTTCGAGACCGAAGCGGCGGGCTGGGCTGAGACCAGGCAAGCGCTGAATGAAGGCTTCGGCCGTATTGAGGATTTGATCGACGGTAAGCCGCCTTCCTCGCTCCTTGCATGCCCCTTGCCGCCTGATTTGTGTTATGACTTGTGCTGCTTTTTATTCTCTGTGCAGACTACTTTCCCGGCTACTCCGTCTTTGCTACCCAAACCATCGAGGCCCATCGCAAAGCGCGCCGTCAGGCGGGGGCCGACATCACGCCGGACGCGAGTCGGACGCTTGAGGAGCAACTCTTGGCGGTCCAAGCGCGGCTGCAGCCGGCTCATCGTATGCTCCGCCGCCTCCAGCGTGCCGGGGCGCAGGTGTTGGCCGCCCTCTGGCCAAGCGAGACGATTCCTCGCACCTCGAGTCAGACTGCCGACTGGCTGGAAGTTGCGGTTGGCCGCTTCGAGGCTTGGAAAGCATCAGCGGCCCGGCTTGGAGCTGGGCGGGCATTGGAGTTCGTCCGAGCTTGGTATCCGGGGCTGAACCTGGACCAGCTGCGCACCTGGCGGCTGGAGGCCAATGAAGAGCTGGAGGAGGTGCGGCCGGCTATCGCTCAGCGCGCTTCGACGATCGCCGAGTGTACTGACATCAGCGTCTTCGCTCCTAAAATTAATGATGACGGCGCTGCCCAGCCGGAGGAGTGGTTCGGGCTGGACCCGGCAGCGGGTGAAGACTCGGCAGAGGAGATCGCCTCTAGCGATGAAGGCGAAGACGACGAAGGAGAGGAGGGCGAAGACGTTGAGCCGGACGGTGAAGCGGCCAGCCAGCCTCAGCCTGATCGTGCCTCCAGCAACGAGGCGCGTGCTAGCGCACCCTCTGTGGGAGGCGGTGATCATGCCGAGGTTCGCCAGCCGGCCACTCCTCCAGCCGGCACTGTCGTCTCCACCGACCTGCCCGACTCGCCAGTCGCTCCCTTGGCTTAGTCTGCCGTCTTTCTTTTTTCCTGCTTGTTGTCTTCTGAACGATTTTATCAAACTTGCGCAGTTCCACCCACTTCGGGTGTATTCAAACTATGTCGAATGCTGGCCTTTTGAAGGTCTTTTATGTAAATATTATTGCGTGCTTGGTTTCCATTCATGTATGCTTTTTATCCTTAGGATGTTTCCTTTGCCGCCTTCCCCTTCTGGGAAGGCAAGTACTCGAGCTTTCTTAGATTGGAGCGAGGTGAATGGAAGCCGGCCGGCCGGCTACTCTGGTAGCCGGTCGGTGGTGGGAGAAAAACCGGCTTTTGTTATATTAGTCCGTTAGTCCCTAGCCGTTTTTCGTGTCGACACCCATTCCTGCCCTTAACTCTTGCCAGCCGGACAGCCGGTTCTTCGAACTGCGACTTTTGGCAAGAGAGAGCTTGGGAGCCGACACACTACTTTTCTGACTGCGGGTAGGACTTCTAATATAACTCCAGGCGGCCAGTCCCCGGGCCGACTAGTCGAACCCGGTGCCGGACGGAAAAAAGTGAATGCAATTACAAGGCCATAAGCATGATACTTTTCATTTCATAGACAAAAGATGGCAGTCCCCGAGCTCTCCTCGGGGGGCCTACTGTCTCGAACTTAGTACAAAAGTTAGCGTGAAACATACTACATTTCAACTGTAAAACCTTCGGAGGAGGTTGGCATTCCATGGTCGTTCGGACTCCTTGCCGGAGTCGTCTCTCTTTCGTGCCTTCGGCTTCTGCGCGTCGATTAGGTAGTAGGAGTCGTTGCCTAAGGCTCTGCTGATGACAAAGGGGCCCTCCCAAGGGGCCGAGAGCTTGTGTTGGCCGGCTATTCGCTGGATCAGTCGGAGCACAAGATCGCCCTCTTGGAAGGATCTTGGCTTGACCTTCCGGCTATGGTAGCGGCGCAGGCCCTGCTGATAGATGGCGGACCGGCTGAGGGCTAACAGCCGGCCTTCTTCCAGCAGGTCGACACCGTCTTCTCGTGCTTCCTTGGCCTCGGCTTCCGTGTACATGGTTACCCAAGGCGAGTCGAACTCGGTGTCAGTTGGGATGACCGCCTCGGCACCATATACGAGGAAGAAAGGAGTGAAGCCGGTTGACTTGTTTGGTGTAGGGCGCAGACTCCAGAGGACAGCTGGCAGCTCATCGAGCCAACAGCCGGCTGAACGCTCCAGTGGTACGATCAGTCGGGGCTTGATGCCGGAAAGGATGAGGCCGTTGGCTCTCTCGACCTGGCCGTTTGACTGCGGGTGGGCGACGGACGCTAGGTCCAACCGGATGCCTTGCGTCGCGCAAAAACGTGCCAAGGCTCCCTTGGTGAAATTCGTGCCATTGTCGGTGATGATGCTGTGTGGTACGACGTACCGAGTTGTTATATCTGTGATAAATGTCACGGCAGTCGGCCCATTCAGCTTCTTGATCAGCTTTGCCTCAATCCATTTGGTGAATTTGTCCACGGCGACAAGCAGATGTGTCATGTCGCCGCGCGCCGTCTTGAATGGGCCCACCATGTCCAGTCCCCAAACGGCGAAGGGCCAAGTGAGGGGAATGGTCTTGAGTGTTGAAGCCGGCATGTGTTGCTTGGAGCTGAAGAGTTGGCACCCTTTGCAATGTTTAACTAACTTCTTGGCGTCATCCAAAGCAGTCGGCCAAAAGAAGCCATGGCGGAAGGCTTTGGCGACGAGTGATCTTGAGGCCGCATGGTGGCCGCATTCTCCTTGGTGGATGTCCCAAAGGATTGCAATGCCCTTCTCTTTCTCAACGCATCGCTGGAGGACTCTAGTGACACTGCGCTTGACGAGTTCTATGTTGACGATTGTGTATGATTCGGCTCGGCGTTGGACTTGTCTTGCCTCTACTTCGTCAGCCGGCAGATCTTGGTTTATTAGGAAGTTGAGGATGGATTGAGCCCATGACGTAGCTGCGACTTCTTCTATGGCCAGAACGGTTACTGTGCCCGGGGCGGGCGGGCGGGGCGGTGAAATGCTGGAGTAGGCCGCCGCCTGTTGTGTTGGTGTAGTCTCCGGGCCAACTACCGCAATCCCCGAGCCGGGTGAGGCAGTCCCCGGGTCAGGCGTAACTACGGAAGTCCCTGAGCCGCCTGCTGATACCCCCTGGCCGACTATCAAAGTCCCCAGGTCACCTGCTTGGTTCTTCGAGCCGGCTGCGTCGGGGTCAGGTGGCACGAAGATGGAATCGGACTCTGGAGACGGCTTGATAGACGGCTTGAGGAGGCGTTGTAGAGAGACACCGGTTGGTATTGCTTGCCGAGTGGAGCCTATTCGAGCCAGGGCATCAGCTGGCTCATTGTCGGCTCGTGGTACGTGGAGGAACTCGCATCCTTCAAAATACCCACTGATCTGCTGAACGAGGAAGCGGTAGCTTGCCATATTTGCGTCCTTGGCATCCCAGTCGCCGGATGATTGCTGGACCACCAAGTCCGAGTCGCCATAACATAGGATCCGGCGAATGCCGAGTTCTTTGGCAAGACGGAGCCCGTGTATGAGCGCCTCGTACTCGGCCACGTTGTTGGAGGCGGCAAAGTGAATTTGCAGCATGTATCTGAGCTTGTCGCCTTTGGGAGAGCTGAGAATGACGTCGGCTCCCAAGCCGGTGCGCATCTTGGACCCATCAAAGTGCATGCGCCAATGAGTGGAGTCGGGAGCCGGCGGTAGGTACTGGGTCTCGGCCCAGTCTACGAGGAAGTTGGCCAAAGCTTGGGACTTGATGGCGGTGCGAGCCTGGTAGAAGATCGTATAGGGGGCCAGCTCGATGGCCCATTTCGCCACCCGGCCGGATGCATCCCGGCTGCCTATGATCTCGGCCAGCGGGGCGGTGCATACAACCGTGATGGGATGCTCTTGGAAGTAGGGCTTCAGCTTCTTGGCGGGGAAGTACACGCCGTAGCACATCTTCTGGTAGTGCGGGTAGTTCTGCTTCGAGGTAGACAGCACCTCGCTCAAATAGTACACCGGCCTCTGGACCGGCTGGGCTCGGCCTTCATTTGGGCGTTGGACTACGATGACGGTGCTGACCACCCGGCTGGTTGTGGCAATGTAGAGGAGCATGGGCTCTTTCTCAGTCAGCGCCGCCAGGACAGGCGGCGTGGCCAGCATCTTCTTCAGCTCGTGAAAAGCTTGATCGGCTTGGTCATTCCACTCGAAGTGGTTGGTCTTCTTCATGAGGAGGTAGAGGGGAAGAGCTTTCTCTCCGAGCCGGCTGATGAAGCGGTTCAGGGAGGCCAAGCATCCGGTAAACTTCTGGACGTCTCGAAGTTTGGTGGGAATCGCCATTCTCTCAATGGCCTTGATCTTTACTGGGTTGCATTCGATGCCGCGTTCGGAGACCAGGAAGCCTAGGAGCTGGCCGGCTGGCACTCCGAACACGCATTTCTCGGGGTTAAGCTTGATTTGGAACTGGAGTAGGTTCTCAAATGTTTCCTTGAGGTCTTCCAGCAAGGTGCTGCGCTTCTCCGTCCTCACTACAATGCCGTCTACGTAGACGTGGGCATTTCTGCCGAGTTGCTTGAGGAGGCACTTCTGCATGCAACGCTAAAAAGTGGCACCGGCATTTCTCAAGCCGAATGTCATAGTCAGGTAGCAGAAGGCTCCGAATGGCGTGATGAAGGCGGTCTTCAGGCGGTCTGCTGGATTTAACTTTATCTGGTGACACCCTGAGTAAGCATCCAAGAAACTCAACAGCTCGCATCCGGCCGTGGAGTCTATCACTTGGTCAATCCTTGGCAGGGCAAAGGGATCTTTGGGGCAGACCTTGTTGAGGCTCGTGTAGTCTATATACATGCGCCACTTTTTGTTTTTCTTTAGCACGAGGACCGGGTTGGCGAGCCACTCTGGAAAGAAAACTTCCATAATGAAGCCGGCTGCCAGAAGCCGGGCTATCTCCTCTCCCACAATCTTGCGTTTCTCCTCCGACAGTCGGCGGAGGGGTTGTTTGACCGGCTTTGCGTCTTCTCGGACGTGTAGTTTGTGCTCGGCGAATTCCTTCGGGATGCCCCGCATGTCCTTGGGGGACCATGCAAAGATGTCCCGATTCTCATGGAGGAAATCGGCGAGCTCGCCTTCCTATTTGCTGTTTAGGTTTGCCCCGATGACGGCAAACCTCTCTGGGTGCTCGGGGTCAAGAGGTATCTTCTTCGTCTCCTTGGCCAGCTAGAAAGATCCTTGAGCATCATGCTCCTTGGGATCGGGGGACAAGGCCGACTGTTTGCCGGCCATGGCCACGACTCGGTCCAACATCTTCTTTTCTTCGGCAATCACAAGGGACTCGGCCAGCCGACTGTTGGCTACTGCGCACTCAGAGGACTTCTTGTAATCGCCGGCTATGGTGATGACGCCTTTGGTGCTCGGTATCTTCATCTTGAGGTATGCGTAGTGGGGAAGTGCCATGAACTTGGCCAAGGTGGGTCGGCAAAGCAATACATGGTAAGGGCTCTCCAGGTCCACCACTTCAAACCAGATCGCTTCCTGGCGGAAATGCTCCTTGTCCCCAAAAAGTACATCAATCTTGATCTTGCCAATGGGGGCGCAGGACAGGCCGGGTACGATGCCATGGAACACAATCCGTGTAGGCATGAGTTGCTTTGTCTTGACATTCAGCTTCTCCATGGTGTCACGGTACAGGATGTTGATGCTGCTCCCGTCGTCTATCAGCACGCGGGAGAATCGGGCAGCGCGTCTATCCGTTGCAAGGGTGGCATCCAAAACCAACGCATAAGAGCCGGGAGACGGCATCACCTCTGGGTGGTCGGTCCGGCTACAGCTGATAGGTTTTTCTGACCAGTGCATGTGCTCGGCAGGGTTGGCAGCAACCATGCTGACTTCTTGGTGCTCTCGGCGTTTGCTGCGCCGGTCTTCGGGCTGACTTGTAAAGATGATATAGGCGGCATGCTCGTTGGGGAACTCATCGTGCATGGCTCCGACTGCGGGCCGAGCGGCCGGCGGCTGCGGAGCCGGAGGCGGCGGACCGGCAGGCGGAGGCGGCGCGAGCCCTTTGCCTTTAGAGATTCGGGTGAGCCAGTGGCACTTCCGGGTCGTGTGGTTGGACGGCTTCGCGCCACTGTGGAACTTGCACGGGGCATCGAGAGTCTGCTCGTAGGAGAAGGCCGGCTTGCCGCCCCTCTGCTTCTTGGGTGCGGGCCGCACTTCGGGCTGCTTGTCTTCAATTGTGGCCACCTGCCGACTGGTGGAGGGCGGCACCGGGCCCTTGCGCTTGTGGTCGTTCTGGTGTGGGCGTCGGCCGGAGTCCCCAGCCGGCGTCTTGGGCGCCGGGTTGAGTACCTTTCCGGACGCGTCTACCCGGAGTTCGGTCTTCATCGAGGAGTCGGCGGTGGCGTACTTGTATGCTATGATCAGAAGCTCGTCGAGGGTAGTCGGCTCGTCGCAGAGGAGCTTGTGCTTGAGGAGGGTGCCTTCTCGGCACCCGGCAATGAAGTATTCTATGGCTTGCACCTCGTGCACCCCTTCGCATGAGTTGCGGAGCTCGGCCCAACGTGTGAGGTAGTCGCGAGTGGACTCGGCGGGGCCTTGTACGCACAAGGAGAGCTGTCTGGGCTTGGGAGCCCGCTTGTAGGTGCTGGTGAAGTTGCGGACGAAGGCTTCTATGAAGTCTAGCCAGCTGTTGATGCTGCATGGCTTGAGGCTGTTGAGCCAGGTCCGCGCCATGCCCTGCAGCATGAGGGGCACGTACTTCACGGCAACGCTCCTGTTGCCGTTGGCTATGCTAACCGCCGTGGAGTAGTCGATCAACCAATCTTCCGGCTTCACGGAGCCTTTGTACTTGGGCGTGTCTCTTGGGAGCGAGAACCCTTTGGGGAAAGGCTTGTCGCGGATGCGGGGGCCGAAGCAAGGCGGGCCGACATCGTCTTCTTCTTCTAGCGCCAGGGATCGCGCTAGGCGGTCGATCCGATGGCGGGCGTCGTTCTCGCCGACTCCTTCGCGGCGACCTAGCCGGCCGTTTAGAGTCGAATGCGCAACAGGCGGCGGGGTGGGATATCTCTCTCCACGGGGCCCGGGCGGAGGCAGGTTGCCCCGCCACTCAACGGCCTGGGGGTGGCCTTCTGCGTCTCGCTCAATGGAGATTCGGGTTCGGCTTCGGCTGGCAGCCGGTTCTTTCTCGCGCCGCACGCGGGCTTTACCCGTAGTCGGCGTTCGGGACGTCGCGCCGTGATCTTGGCGCGGGGGAGGGCTTTCCGCACGGGCGTCGGCTTTGTGCCGCTGTGCGGCTGCATCGATCAGCTGCTAGATGCGTCGGGTCATGTGGGGGAGCTCTTCGGCCCCCAGTCCATCTAGCTCGTCTACGGCCGCCTGGGCGGCGCGCAGGTTCTCGAGTGGAGTAGCGTAGACTGGGCGGTCGACTCCTAGCATATCGGCGACGACAGCGCCGCGCTGTCTGACAACACCGGCCGGCTAGGCCCGCCTGGGGGCGGCGTGCCAAAGGCGGCGCGGTTGGATACGCATCGGTGGGCCTCAGCGAGGCGTCTCATGGAAACCAACTTCCGGCCCTCCGCGAGGAGGGCGAGGCGGCGAGCTTCCAGTGCTTCAGCATCGGCATCGGCCGGGAGGGGGAGGGACAAGTCGTGGACCGCCGCGTGCGGGGCGTCGTGGGCACTCTCGTCAGAAGCGCCGCCGTGGCCGATGACCATCAGCTCGGTGGTGACAGCGTCGCAGCCATCGGCCCGGGGAAGTGGGTCGTTGTAGATCGCGACGTTGGTGGGGAACGTGTCGAGCGGTTTATATAGGCCTACCCCCCGGGGGTACAATGGTAATCCGGCTAGGCGCGGGGCCCAGCCGTCTGTGTTTACGCTCTCCAGCTTCTACGCCGGCTGCTGGGGTCCGCCGGCTAGTGGGTCCCGCCGGCTGCCGGCTCCCTGGTGACAGGCAGGCCCCACTGTCAGGGCCTTGTCGGCGGTTGGTTACTGTTGCTCAATCTTGGTGGCGAGGGCTTCGCCGAAGTGGGCGTGGCTACAGTGCCGCTGCCCGGTGGGCGATCACTGTAGCCCCACCGCGTCTTGTCTCCTTAATGGGGCGTCTTCTTCGAGGGAGGTGGCAAGCCGGCTGTGGGGAGCCGGCTCTATCTTGGGCCGACTGGGGGAGGTCTGGCCGCCTTCGGGTGTCTCTCTGCCCAAAGGGGCCCACCGCCCGTGGGCCGTACGGGTAGCCCGTCGTGGATGACATCAGGGTCAATGTGGCAACAGTGCTGCACCGGACGGGTCATGGCCACCCGTACAGCGCATTGCGCCAGGCGTGCTCCAGGATTCAGGGGTGGCAGGCTTCACTGTAGCCACGCCCCGTCACATCGCCGTTATGTGGATGCAGACTTCGAGGGTACGATCTTGACCGCTTTATGGAAGCCGGCTTCTTGGAGTCGGCCTTCTCGCGGCCGGCTTCTCGGAGCCGGCCCTCCCGCGGCTTCTCTTCATGAGGGCTGAAGTCGGGCCGCCTTTCGATAGCTGGCCTGGAGACAGCCGGCAAGGGGAAGGCGGCCCTGCGTCTAGGATTCTTGAGGGCCGAATCGGCTCATAATTTTTTCAGAAGGGCCAGGGGCTGCCGGCTAGGCTACCCATGGTTATTTACTCCGACACCGGTGTCTATATAAACCGAAGGGTTTAGTCCGTAGGACAACAACCTCAACATACAATCATACCATAGGCTAGCTTCTACGGTTTAGCCTCTCTGATCTCGTGGTAGATCTACTCTTGTACTACTCATACCATCAATATTAATCAAGCAGAACGTAGGGTTTTACCTCCATCGAGAGGGCCCGAACCTGGGTTAAACATCGTGTTCCCTGCCTCATGTTATCATCCGGCCTAGAGGCACAGTTCGGGACCCCCTACCTGAGATCCGCCGGTTTTGACACCGACATTGGTGCTTTCATTGAGAATTCCTCTGTGACGTCGCCGTTAGGCTTGATGGCTCTTACTATCATCGATAACGATGCGGTCCAGGGCGAGACTTTTCTCCCCGGACAGATCTTCGTATTTGGCGGCTTTGCACTGTGGGCTAATTCGCTTGGCCATCTAGAGCAAATTGAAAGCTACTCCCCTAGCCGTCAGGTCAGATTTGGAAGTTTGAACTACACGGCCGACATCCGCGGAGACTTGATCTTCGACGGATTCGAGCCACAGCCGGGCGCGCCGCACTGTCATGATGGGCATGACCTAGCTCTGCCGCCGAACAGTACCCCAAAGGCCGTGCCCGCTTCAGCTCTGACCTTTAGCTCGGAGCCAACTGCGCCAATTGGGGACAGGTGGCTAGATACCGCCTCAGGGGCTGCAGTCTCAACGGCGATCGAGCAAAACACCAGCATAACCCTCTGTGCAGCCCGTGACTCCAAGGTGCCGGACTCTCTTCTAGACTACGAACCATCCGTGCCCCTGCCAATCGAATCCGATTGGGCGCCGATCATGGAATTCACTGCCGCGGATATCTTTCAGCACTCGCCCTTCCACGACATTCTGAATTCACTAAGGTCTCTCTCTTTGTCAGGAGAGCACTAGCCGGATTATGGCCAACAGGATTGGGATGCGGACGACGAAGAAATTCGACACCCACCGACCACCCACTTTGTAGCCACTGTCGATGATTTAACCAACATGCTCGACTTCGACTCCGAAGACATCGACGGTATGGACGACGATGTAGGAGACGAACATGAACCAGCACCTATAGGGCCCTAGAAAGCCACCTCGTCATATGACATATACATGGTGGATACGCCCAATGAAGGCAATGGCGACGAGATAGTGGAGGATGACCCCTCCAAGAAGCAGCCCAAGTGCCGACGTCAGCGGCGCCGCTCTAAGTCCCGCCAATGCAAAAGTGGTGATACCGGCACAGGAGATAATAACACTCTGGACAGTGCCGAAGACAACAACAATCCCTTCCAGCAAGAGCAGGAGGATGAAGGAGCCATCTCTCCTGAGAGAGCGGCAGACGGAGAGGAGGAGGATGACAATTACATCCCCCCCTCTGAAGACGAGGCAAGCCTCGGCGACGATGAATCCGCCGTACCAGAGGATTCCATCGAACAAGAGCGCTTCAAGCGTAGGCTTATGGCCATAGCAAATAGCCTGAAGAAAAAGCAGCAGCAGCTTCAAGCTGATCAAGATCTGCTAGCTGACAAATGGACTGAAGTCCTTGCGGCCGAGGAATATAAACTCGAGCATCCCTCCAAGAGTTACCCAAGGCGCAGGTTACTACCCCGACTGGAGGAAGAAGAGTATGATACGGCTGATCGGCCACCTCGTGGCCGCGATAGAGAGGCATTCAGCCCCCACCCCAACGCCATTCGAATAAAAAGGCATGGGGAGACACGCCAGACCCGCGAGACATATTGGAGGACAAGGCAAAGCATTCAAGATCGATCTACGGATCACGAGGGCGCACCACTCTACGAGACGATAAACATCACGCCGGATACAGTAAAAGTAAATCCGGCCGGGCCGAACACAGCGGGCAAGACCCATTCGAGCTGCGTCGCGATATAGCCCAATACAGAGGCGCCGCACACCCCTTATGCTTCACAGACGAAGTAATGGAACATCAATTCCCAGAAGGTTTCAAACCCGTAAACATTGAGTCATATGACGGCACAACAGATCCCGCGGTATGGATTGAGGATTTCCTCCTCCACATCCACATGGCCCGCGGTGATGACTTACACGCCATCAAATACCTCCCACTAAAACTCAAAGGACCAGCGCGGCATTGGCTTAGCAGCTTGCCAGCGGACTCCATTAGCTGTTGGGAAGATCTGGAAGCCGCATTCCACAACAACTTTCAGGGCACTTATGTGCGACCACCAGACGCCGATGACTTGAGCCACATAATTCAGCAGCCAGAAGAGTCGGCCAGGCAATTCTTGACTCGGTTCCTTACAAAGAAAAATCAAATCGTCGACTGTCTGGATGCGGAGGCCTTAGCGGCTTTCAAGCACAACATCCGAGACGAGTGGCTAGCCCGGCACCTTGGTCAGGAAAAGCCGAAATCTATGGCAGCTCTCACGACGCTCATGACCCGCTTTTGTGCGGGAGAAGACAGCTGGCTGGCTCGCAGTAATAACATATCAAAGAACCATGGTACCTCAGATACCAAGGACGGCAATAGCAGGTCACGTCGCAACAAGCATAAGCACCGCATTAACAGCGAAAATACTAAGGATACGGCAGTCAATGCCGGATTCAAAGGCTCTAAACCCGGTCAGCGGAAAAAGGCATTCAAACAAAGTACGCCGGGTCCGTCCAGCTTGGACTGTATACTTGATCGCTCGTGTCAAATACACGGCACCCCAGACAAGCCAGCCAATCACACCAACAGGGATTGTTGGGTGTTCAAGCAGGACGGCAAGTTAATTGCAGAAAACAAGGACAAGGGGCCGCATAGCGATGACGAGGAGGAGCCCCGGCAGCCGCACACTGGAGGACAGAAGAGGTTTCCCCCGCAAGTGCGGACGGTGAACATGATATACGCAACCCACATCCCCAAGAGGGAGCGGAAGCGTGTGCTCAGGGACGTCTATGCGTTGGAGCCAGTCGCCCCAAAGTTCAACCCTTGGTCCTCCTGTCCGATCACCTTCGATCGCAGGGACCACCCCACTAGTATCCATCATGGAGGATTTGCCGCACTGGTCCTAGACCCAATCATCAACGAATTTCACCTCACTCGAGTCCTTATGGACGGCGGCAGCAGCCTGAACCTGCTTTATCAGGACACAGTGCGCAAAATGGGCATAGACCCCTCAAGGATCAAACCCACAAAAACGACCTTTAAAGGTGTCATTCCAGGCGTAGAGGCCAATTGCACAGGCTTAATTACACTGGAAGTGGTTTTCGGATCCCCAGATAACTTCCGAAGCGAAGAGTTAATCTTCGATATAGTCCCGTTCCGCAGTGGTTATCACGCGCTGCTCGGGCGAACCGCATTTGCTAGATTCAACACGGTACCGCATTATGCATACCTCAAGCTCAAGATGCCAGGACCTCGCGGAGTTATTACAGTCAATGGAAACACAGAGCGCTCTCTCTGAACAGAGGAGCACATCGTGGCCCTCGCAGCAGAAGCGCAAAGCAGCCTCTCAAGGCAATCAGCCAGTTCGGCGTTTCAAAGCCCGGACACCCTCAAGCGTGCTCGGGGCAATCGGCAAATAGACCGCCTAGCGCGATCTGAGCTCGCGTAGCAATACGGCGGCCACCCCAATCCCAGCCCAACAGCAACATTCGTGTCGCGCGTACATAATTACGCATTAAAAATACCATGGGCACAGGTGGGGAGGGGGCACAACTGCGGCACGCCCTAAAACGCGGCCTAAACCGCACTAGGGGCTTCCCGTTTGGTCATTTTTCTTTTTCTTTCAGGACCTTAATCTCTGGAAACACTGTCCGGCAGAACTATTGCCGAACGCATGATGCAGCAACCACGGAGGCAGCCAACTACGTTATACCACGGAATTCCCAGGTTGATTACAGTAATGAGTGAAATATTCAATTTAATATCATTCTTCAACTTGCCCTTGGATGGAACATAGTCCTACTCTTTGCTTATCACATTATCTGTATCACTCTGCTTTAACGGAATTTTTTTAATAAACAATGCATGACATTACGACTATTATTGCATATATATATATATGTATATCCATGTGTTCATTGACGACGCCTTGCAACCGTACACTCTGGTACGACCAATACACCAGGGGCTTACGTACCCCCACCATGAGGTGTGAAAAGTCCGAACACTTTCACAAGTGCGGCACCCCGAACTTATAGCATTATATGCATCAGCTCCGAATCATGTCTTTGGTCAAATGTTGGGTTGCCTGGCTCCTATGTTTTGGTACCTTACGTTCCGCTTCATCGGCTAAGGTAGCGCTAGGAGAACTACTGCGATTGTGCCCCAATTCTGCCGGGCTGAGCACCTCAGTAGAGAAAGCTAAAACTGACTGTCATGATAAGGCGAGAGACTGGTTGCTGTTCGGCGAGGTTTTTCGAGTCCCTAAAGACTTATGCCGATTAGGGCGAGGGGCCGGCTCTGTCCGGCTTACAGGCGTGGATCGTGCCCCGAATTCGGCCTTCCGAATACCAGGGGCTTCGCCGAAATTTAAAATTATAGAATTCTGTGGCTAAGTGAGAGTGATAAAGCATTATTAGTCCAGTTTCCTTGTTCGCTGCGCTGAGCACCTCCCTTGAAGGACCCAAACATGGGAACAAGAGTGCTCAGGTTTATCCCGAACACCCTAGCACTCGTGGCATGGGGGCAGAAGCCGAGGACTAGCCATCTCTCAGATTGGATAAATAGCCAAACAGAAGGTAATATTTTAAATTCACACAAGCGTTGCATACAGCATATGAAACAAGTTTTCATCATACAGGATAAAATGAGCAAGTTTACTCAAATATTACATCTTTGAACACTCGTTCGTGATGAGACGGGCGCCCGGCAGAACACCCTCGTAGTACATCTTGGGGTGGCGGTGCTCCTTGCCCTCTGGCGGCCCCTCCTTGATCAGCTTCATGGCGTCTAGCTTGACCCACTACATTTTTACACGGGCGAAAGCCCGGCGTGCACCTTCAATGCAGACGGATCGCTTGACGACCTCCAGCCGCGGGCAGGCATCCACGAGCCATCTCGGCAGGCCGAAGAAGCTATTCGGAAGGGTGTTGCCAGGCCAAAACTGGACTATAAAGCTCTTCATGGTCTGATCGGCCGCCTTATGTAGCTCGACCATCTGCTTCAGCTGGTCGGTCATCGGCACCGGATGTTCGGCCTCAGCATACTGAGACCAGAACAGCTTCTCCGTCGAGCTTCCGTCCTCGGCCTGGTAAAATTGTGCGGCATCGAACACACTGCGGGGCAAATCTGCGAATGCTCGTGAAGAGCTCCGGATCCGGGTAAGTAATTGGTAATTTACTTTTACATGGTTGCTTTGCATATAGAAAGCCTTACCCGCCGCTATCTTCTTCATCACGTCGATCTCTTGGAGGGCCTTCTGGGCTTCGGCCTTGGCACTTTTTGCACTCTCAAGGGCCGCGGCAAGCTCAGACTCTCGCATGTTCGAGTCAAGCTCCAACGCCTCGTGCTTTGCCACGAGAGCTTGGAGCTCTTGCTGCACCTCACCCACCCGAGCCTCGTGCTTCTCCCGCTCGGTGCGCTCCTTGGCCGCTATATCTTCGGCCTTGGCCAGCGCTTGCTTTAGGGTCGCCACCTCGGTCGTGGCCCCTGGCAAACATACAATGATCCTGTCATTTTGCAATCGCGTCCTTTTTTATATATACATATCTATAGACGGGGTATTACTTACCCTTGTTCTCCTTGAGCTGCCTCTTGGCAAGACCGAGCTCTTTCTTGGACCCTTCGAGGTCCTGCTTCAGTACAACGACCTCCGCAGTTAGTACGGCGGACGCCAGCAGCGAAGCCTGCATATGCATATTGACATACTTACATTAGACTCCTGTGATATTATTTGATCCTCTGTTCGGCTTTTCTTTGTGAACACCGAACAAAGCATCAGGGGCTACTATCTATGCCGTAATATTTCTACTACATTGTAAACACACTTACCTCAAAGCCTGTTAGAAGGCTAGCACAGGCTTCAGTCAATCTGCACTTGGCAGACTGAACCTTCTGGATCACCGCACTCATAATAGTGCGGTGCTCCTCGTCGATGGAAGCGCTGTGAAGCGCTTCCAGCAGATGGTCCGGTGCCTCTGGATGGACAGAGGTCACCGGCATAGGCGTTTTGCCCCCCTTAGAAGGAGGCCGCCTGCCCGAGTCCGGAACCGCTGGAGGGTCCGGCACGGTGTTCGGCTGAGGGCCGAACTCGGAGCTCTCGAGGGCCCCGTCCCCGCGGCCCCCGAAGTCCGGAAGGTCGCCCTAAGGCGCCTCCGGTACTGTCTCCCCTCGATCCGGTGCCTCTTGAGACAATACCTCGGCGTCGTCGGCAGGATGAGGGGAGGTGGCGGTCGGGACTGGATCTCTATCCATGTCCGACGTGCCCAGGGAGCCGTCCGATGATACCTCGATATTGGCTCATGGCGGCCTGCGTAATCATGTTCGGCAATTAGGGAAAGCAGTGCGACAAAGGAATTCTATGGGTTACTTTGGTATCCGAATACTTACGATCTCCCTTGGGGCTTGGCCCTGGGCAACCACCTGTCTTCGCCTTCGTCGGCGGCAGTGGAGCTGTCCGGAAGGAGAGTCCTTCCCTTCTTGGACCCTTCGCCCTCCCCCCAGTTGGGGCGGCCTTCCTTTTTCTATCTCCCCCAGTCGGTGGGGGAGAATCTTCTTCTTCTTCCTCATCTTCGGGGGAAGAGTGCACCGTAGAGTCATCGGACGGTGAGTCCGACGACGCCTGGTGTCAGGAACTCTTTCGAGCTCCCTTGGCCTTCTTGGTCTTCTCCGGCACCTTATAAGGGGCCGGAGTCAGCATCTTCGTCAGAAGAGCGTCCGCGGGGCCTTCGGGCAAGGGAGCCGGACAGTCGATCTGTCCGGCCATCTTCTGCCAGTCCTGTCAAAGGTCAGGGAGTTTAGATCCCGCATAGAGTCAATCTATATAAAAAATAAGTATCCTGTGAAAGGTAAAGCAGCTTACCGCACTGGCTTGGCGCTTCGCGCTGAATCCGCGATCCTCAGTAATGGGGGGAGGGACCTCGGCACTTTTGAACAGCACCCTCCAGGCGTCTCCATGAGTCGTATCGAAGAGCCTGTTCAGAGTTCGGTGCTGCGCTGGATTGAACTCCCACAAGGTGAACTCCCGCTGTTGGCACGGGAGTATCCGGCGGATGAGCATAACCTGGACTATGTTGACAAGCTTGAGCTTCTTGTCCACCATGTTTTGAATACATGTTTGGAGTCTGGTTAGCTCTTTCGAATCACCCCAGGACAGGCCCTTCTCTTTCCAGGAGGTGAGCCGCACGGGGATGCCAGATCGGAACTCGGGGCCGCCACCCATGCGGGGTCGCGCGGCTTGGTGATATAGAACCACCCCGATTGCCACCCCTTTATAGTTTCCACAAAGGAGCCCTCGAGCCATGTTATGTTGGGCATCTTGCCCACCATGGCGCCTCCGCACTCCGCCTGGCGGCCAACCACCACCTTCGGCTTGACATTGAAGGTCTTCAGCCATAAGCCGAAGTGGGGCTTGATGCGGAGGAAGGCCTCGCACACGATGATAAACGCCGAGATGTTGTGGGCGAAGTTTGGGGCCAGATCGTGGAAATCCAGGCTGTAATAGAACATGAGCCCTCGGACGAAGGGATGGAGAGGGAATCCCAGTCCACGGAGGAAATGGGTAAGGAATACTACCCTCTCATGGGGCCTGGGGGTGGGGATGAGCTGCCCCTCATCGGGGAGCCGGTGCGCGATGTCGTCGGGCAGGTATCCGGCTCTCCTTAGTTTCTTGATGTCTCCCTCCGTGACGGAGGAGACCATCCACTTGCCTCCCGCTCCGGACATGGATGGAGAAGGTTGAGGTGGGAAGTGCGGACTTGGGCGCTAGAGCTCGAGTGTGCGAAAAGGGATGAGCAAAGGAGGAAGAAGGCGTGGATAGAAAGGTGGATCCTTATCCCTTTATATGGGTGGATGAAACTAAGCATCCCCACTTGCCTGGTAAAACTCGCTTATCCCCAAGCGCCGCGATTGATGGTGCGGTTGGGTTACCCACGCCCGTATTGATGAGAATCCCGTAATAAGGGGACACGATCTCTGCTTTGACAAGACGTGTCGAAAAACTGCCTCGCATTATGTGCAGGGCTGGTTAAAAGAAATGGTTTGAATAATCACCGGGCCATTTCGCAACGTCATGCTGCCGAAAGAAGCCAGCAAATTAGATCTACAAAAATATTATTCTCTCTACGGTGGAATGTGGAACTTATTTTGTAGGGTCGGACACTATCCTCGTATTCAAATTCTTCTGTGATGTATTCGGAGAAGGAACCCGCCTTGCAATGCCGAAGACAATACTGCGCGCTGGACTCATCGTCATTGAAGCCTGGTTTAGGGGCTACTGAGGGAGTCCTGGATTAGGGGGTCTCCGGACAGCCGGACTATCTCCATTGGACGGACTGTTAGACTATGAAGATACAAGATTTAAGACTTAGTCTCGTGTCCAGATGGGACTTTACTTGGCGTGGAAGGCAAGCTAGGCAGTACGGGTATGGATATCTCCTCCTTTGTAACCGACCTTGTCTAACCCTAACCCTCTCCGGTGTCTATATAAACCGAAGGGTTTAGTCCGTAGGACAACAACCTCAACGTACAATCATACCATAGGCTAGCTTCTAGGGTTTAGCCTCTCTGATTTCGTGGTAGATCTACTCTTGTACTACTCATACCATCAATATTAATCAAGCAGGACGTAGGGTTTTACCTCCATCAAGAGGGCCCGAACCTGGGTAAAACATCTTGTTCCCTGCCTCCTATTACCATCCGGCCTAGACGCACAGTTCGGGACCCCCTACCCGAGATCCGCCGGTTTTGACACCGACAACAAGCCTGGACAAATTCTTATATAGAGAAAAGCGCTCCCGAGGACACATGGGAATTATCGTCAAGCTAGTTTTCATCAAGTTCATATGATTCGCGTTCGGTATTTGATAATTTGGTATGTGGGTGGACCGGTGCTTGGGTACTGTCCTTACTTGGACAAGCATCCCACTTATGATTAACCTCTATTGCAAGCATCCGCAACTACAACAAAAGTATTAAGGTAAACCTAACCATAGCATGAAACATATGGATCCAAATCAGCCCCTTACGAAGCAACGCATAAACTAGGGTTTAAGCTTTTGTCACTCTAGCAACCCATCATCTACTTATTACTTCCTAATGCCTTCCTCTAGGCCCAAATAATGGTGAAGTGTCATGTAATCGATGTTCACATAACACCACTAGAGGAGAGACAACATACATCTCATCAAAATATCGAACGAATACCAAATTCCCATGACTACTAATAGAAAGACTTCTCCCATGTCCTCAGGAACAAATGTAACTACTCACAAAGCATATTCATGTTCATAATCAGAGGGGTATTAATATGCATATATATAGGATCTAAACATATGATCTTCCACCAAATAAACCAACTAGCATCAACTACAAGGAGTAATTGACACTACTAGCAACTCACAGGTACCAATCCCAGACTTGGAGACAAGAATTGGATACAAGAGATGAACTAGGGTTTGAGAGGAGATGGTGCTGGTGAAGATGTTGATGGAGAATGACCCCCTCCGGATGAGAGGATCATTGGTGATGACGATGGTGATGATTTCCCCCTCCTGGAAGGAAGTTTCCCCGGCAGAACAGCTCCGCCAGAGCCCTAGATTGGTTCCGCCAAGGTTCCTCCTAGTGGTGGCGGAGTCTCGTCCCGAAAGCTAGCTTATGATTTTTTCCTCATCTAAAGACTCCATATAGCAGAAGATGGGCATCGAAGGGCCACCAGGGGGTCCACGAGGCAAGGGGGCGCACCCAGGGGGTAGGGCGCGCCCCCCACCCTCGTGGGCAGGGTGTGGCCCCCCTTCGGAACTTCTTGTGCTCAGTATTTTTTATATATTCTGAAAATGACTTCCGTGAAGTTTCAGGACTTTTGGAGCTGTGCAGAATAGGTCTCTAATATTTGCTCCTTTTCCAGCCCAGAATCCCAGCTGCCGGCATTCTCCCTCTTTATGTAAACCTTGTAAAATAAGAGAGAATAGGCTTAAGTACTGTGACATAATGTGTAATAACAGCCCATAATGCAATAAATATCGATATAAAAGCATGATGCAAAATGGACGTATCACGAAACCACCTCAAAGTTATCCTTTCTGATCGATCTATTCAAGAGTCCGTAGTAAAATAACATGAAGCTATTCTTTCCGTTCAATCTATCATAGAGTTCGTACTAGAATAACACCTTAAGACACAAATCAACCGAAACCCTAATGTCACCTAGATACTCCAATGTCACCTCAAGTATCCGTGGGTATGATTATACGATATGCATCACACAATCTCAGATTCATCTATTCAACCAACACAAAGAACTTCAGAGAGTGCCCCAAAGTTTCTACCGGAGAGTCAAGACGAAAACGTGTGCCAACCCCTATGCATAAGTTCACGAGGTCACGGAACTCGTAAGTTGATCACCAAAACATACATCAAGTGGACCACATGATATCCCATTGTCACCACAGATAAGCACATGCAAGACATACATCAAGTGTTCTCAAATCCTTAAAGACTCAATCCGATAAGATAACTTCAAAGGGAAAACTCAATTCATCACAAGAGAGTAGAGGGGGAGAAACATCATACACTACAAAAAAATACACTTCTGTGATGATACGTGTTTGTCATAGTAGGTCGCGTTTTCTGTCATGCATGTACATCCATGACGATTTTATGACAGAATCAAGATAGTCATACCTGTGTTGTCGTAGAAGTGTTCCATGACATTACCAAAATTATCTTCACGGAAGTTTCCACTTCCATGACGATAAATCGCTTGTCACAGAAGTGCTTTCGTCGAGGGTGACCGACACATGGCATCCACCATAACGGAACGTCGTTAAGCTATCGGGTCGGGTTTTGGATTCGATAACCCGTTAACAGCCCCGACCAATGGGGGATTTTCCACGTGTAAAATCATCATTGGCTGGAGGAAACACGTGTCGGCTCATCGCTGGGACAGATGTCATCCACTCATTGGACAGAAGGCGCCTATGATACATCGACACGTGGCACGGCCCAATAGAGGCCAATTCCTGTGAAAAGGCCGGGCCGTTTGACTTGGTCAAAAGGTGGCGGGCCGACCCATAGAAAGCATGTTAACAGCCTATTTGCATATAGCCCATTTATAGCCCGCTAACCCAAGGCCCGTTACGCCCTATTCGAATTAGGCCCAGTAGCGTCATTTGGGCCATCCAATATGATTCCAGCCCGTTTTCACTTCTGGCCCATGTATGGCCCATGACGTCTTTCGGCCCATATGAGGCCCTATGTAACTCTTGGCCTATTAACGGCCCATGGTGAAACTGGCCCGTAATGAACAGTGTATCACTTTACACCCATTAACAGCCCGTGGTGAAACTGGCCCGTAAAGAACAGTGTATCACTTTATACCCATTAACGGCCTATTATTCTGTTGGGCCGTTTCCAGCCCATGTTATCTTTCGGCCTTCTCAGAGCTCATTTATTCTTGGGCTATCTTCCAGCATTCTTTTACTTACGGCCCGTTACTGTCATTTTCTGCTTGTGGGCCAAATTCAGCCCGTGGTTACAGTCGGCCCGTTTGTAGTTCATTAATATGTTGGGTCATTTTCATAGCGTCATCAAATACGGCCTATTAATGATGGCTCGTTATGGTCGGCCCATGAACGGACGATTCCAACTCTAGCCCGTTTACGGCCATAATGCGGTCTGTTTGGCCCATGTTTGGCCAATCGATCATACCGCCCGTATAAGGCCCATTGATGATACGGCCCGTAGAAGGCCCATTGTTTCTATGGCCCGTAGAAGGCCCATTGTTTCTACGGCCTGTAGAAGGCCCACTATTTATATGGCCCATAGAAGGCCCACTGTTTCTATGGCCCGTAGGAGGCCCAGTGTCACTACAGTAAATATTAGCCCGTGGTTATTATGGCCTAGTTTTAAAAAATAGGTTATTGCAGCCACTAGCAAACCGCAGAAAAAGAATTGCACTGACTACAAGCAAACAAATAAACAAGACAAGAAGGAAATAAATAAGCAAGCAACTTACACTAGGCTATCACGGCTATTACACATATTACATCCATTGGGCATCAAAGTTCGCCACCAGTGCAAATATAGGGAACACAGCAGCATATAAACGCCGCAGCAAAACAAGTCCAGAACTGAAACGACTTCAAAAGAGCACAAGAAACAATATCCTGGGTACCCATAATGCTGGCAAGATGCTTAGCAAGCTTATTAACTTTCTCTTGTTTGGCTCTTAAGTCCTCCAGCGCTTGCTGTTGCACCAAAAAGTATGCATCTAAATTCTGCAGGGACTTCCTCAGTCCTTCGGCTTCCTGTCGCATAACATCTGATCGATGTCTTTCAACTTGAAGTTGAGACTCAAGAAGCCGAACTGATTCAGGCAACGAGTTCAAAGAGCCGGTGCCAGCAGTGGTAGCCAGTAACTCGAACACTACATCAAGACATGACTTTGGGGTTGTCTCAGTGTCTTCAATATAGTTTTTATCAGCTTTCTTGGAGACCAACAGGGATGTCTCACTATCTTGAACCTTATCTCAATTACTTCCTTTAACATTGCATAACAGGGTACTCTTCTTCAATATTTTATCCGCGTTCTAAAAGAGAAACAAACAAACACATCTCAGGTTTACAATGTAGTATATGAAACTCATTTTGGTAAACCAGTTCAGTAGTAAGGTGGACAGGATAACAGCATGAAACAAACATATATCTATGTAGTATGGTCACTATATGGTCTATATCTAGGGATGGCAATGGGTACCCATTACCCGCGTACCCTGCGGGTAGAAACCCTATTAGGGTAATGGTATGGGATAAAAATTTACCCATGGGTACTTAAATGGGAAAATATCAAACCCATCGGGTAGAGAGGGTACGGGTATGGGATTGTATAACCCATGCCCGCGTACCCATGTACCCATCTAAAATATTGACAAGTGGGTTTCCGTTAATATTCTAACGTATTAACTTTTCCCCCTAATCGCACTAGGTAAAAACTCTAATGTGCAATAAAATTATCTCTTATTTCCTGAACTTAAAGTGTATGACCATGTGTTGTTGTTTAACATTTTTATGGGTTGCTTTATGGGCAAGTTTTTGTTTTGTTTTTGAGAATGTGTTTTTGTACATTGTTGTCTAAAATGTGTTCCTATTAATAATTTATGATTATATGTTGCTTTTCGCAACTATTTTATACTCAATTTGATGTGTTGTAAACGCGGGTATTTTAACATGTGGGTACCCATATACCCTGTCAGGTGACAGGTATGGAAAAAAGTTGTACCCTTGACGGGTATGGGTATGGTTGATAGGTAAGTTCAGGGTGGACATGTACATTGAAACTGAAATCAACATAGAGCAAGTTACAACAGCAAACAGCCAAACACGTTGAAGAAACAGGTTTAAAACATACCTGTTGGGCCATTGGAGTTTCAATTGCATCCTTCAAATTTGAAATTAGTTGGTATCAGTAAATACAGTGATGCAAGAGCAAAGTAGTATGAACCATAGCTACGGAACCTGACCTGAGAACAATTCTTCTTCTGCTTTAAGCGTTGACTTTGGGTTCGGAGTGGTGGTCCTCGTGATTTGGGCACTGCAGTTGCCTTACTAACTTCTCATTTTTGGGTGCTCTGTGGTGGAGATGGTGTTGTGTCAATGGGAACTGGGTGTCTATCTACTGGGGTTGGGGTTAGAAGGGGTGTAGCTGGTTCTCTGTCCAACTGGGTAGGGGTACAATCTACATGAGTGTGGGTTATGTGTGGTGGGGCTGGTTCCTGGGCAAGTACAACCGTGGTTCTATCTGCATCGACAGGTAGCACGATCTTTTATGAAGACCGTGTTTTTACTCCCACAGATACTGCCATCACTCCCTCCAATTGAAATAGCTGATAAACAAGAAAAGTAATTGAATGTACAGACACTGTAAGATAGACAGGTGCAATGGATAGTAGGGAAGAAAATAGGGCATGAAATAATTCACATTTATGTTGTCTAAGCAAATAGAATAGCAGGACATAATTTCACATATATGATGGCTAATTAAACAGGATAGCATGACACAATTTCACATGTATGATGGCTAACTAAACAGGATAGAATGACATACTTCAAAATATGATGACTATGTAAACAGGATGACATGATATAACTATACGATGTGTCTATTAAAGTGGTTGGCATGCCATAAATCACAAACATGCCATCGATGGAAACATGATGGCATGATATAATTCACGGATAGAATGACATACTTCAAAATATGATGACTATGTAAACAGGATGAGATGATATAACTATATTATGTCTTTAGAAAATGGGTTGGCATGCCATAATTCAGATACATGATGTCTATGTAAACATCATGGCATGACATAATTCAAATATATGATTTATATACTAAGGAAGTGAGCAGAGGGCAATCGCATATATGATGTGTCAACTAAGGAGATGGCATTCAATATTGTGTATATGATGTAAAAACTAAGCATTGCAATACAACATATGCATTATATGAGTAATATAACCCTGCCAAGTTTGAGCATACACCTCAGGGGGATAATAGGACTGGTCATCTACCTCTGAATCCTCCTTTGAAGAGCTATCTGTAACCAGCAAGATATCTGCTTCAGCAGGTAGCATTGTCTGCTCTGAAGACCTTGTTTTCACTCCAGATTTCTCCATCGCCAATTCAAATGGCTGATGCACAGGAAGAGCAATTGAATATACAAACATTGTCGACAAAAGCAATGAGAAATACAAAAAAAGGACGGCATGATATAATTCACATATATGACGCTTGCCTAAACAGCATGGCATTGCATAATTCACATACCATATTGCCTTGCAACAAGATAACATTGCATAATTCACATATATAATGTCTTGCAACAAGATGGCATTGCATAATTCACATATATGGTAATTAGACACTAAATAGGTGGCATTCACACAAAGCATGTCTAAACTAAGCAAATGACATAACAATGCAAGATACCATACGCACGATATGAGCAACATAACCCCGCCAAGTTAGGGCATGGGGGGGGGGGGGGGGGAATATGACTGGTCATCTGTCTCTGAATCCTCCTCTGAGGAGCTATCAGTAACCAGCAAGACATGCGCTTCGTCAGATAGCCTTGCCTGCTCTGAAGACCTTGTTTCCACTCCAGATCTTTCCATGACCGTGTCGAATGGCTAATGCACAGGAAGAGTAATTGAATGTACTAAAATTGTTGACAAATTTAACAAGTAATAAAAAAATGATGGCATGATATAATTCACATATAAGATGACTGGCTAACCAGGGTGGCATTGCAAAATTCACATATATGATGCCTGGCTAGACAAGATGGCATTGCATGATTCACATATACGATAAAGAAACTAAACAGATGGCATTGACACAAAGCTTGTCTAAAGTAAGCAGATGACATCTTTAATGTATACAGTAAGCAATGCAAGGCACCATATGCATGATACTACCAACATCAGCATGCCAAGTTAGAGCGAAGACCTCATGGCGTAAATAGGAGTGGTCTTCTCCTTCTGAATCCCCCTCAGAACAGTTATCTTCCTCTTGATTACGATCTGAAATGGGTGGAGGGGGGCTGCCTTTGCGCCCACCATGGAACGACATCTGCATGAAATTTTATTGCCACGCAAGGCTCGTCTCTTTTTCTCTACATGATCAGTTCCATTGTGTACAATAACTGGCATGCATGGGAATAAAACATAGTGAGATTATGTAAGGAGTGCATGCACAAATCCAGAGTGATGGTAGCAAACTGTGGATAAACCCAAAACCAATGATAGCAGGCAGATAATAGCTTTAGTTAAAAAATACAGATAATGTCTCTTTTAATGTTTGTTTGCACCCAACCTGAAACTCATAGTAGACACCGGAGATTAACCAGATAGTAGACAGATAGTACTGATTGTTGCCCCAATATGTACCCCACAACCATTTAAAAACTCAAGTTCCAGCATTAGTTTGGACCTGACTCGGAGTCTAATAGGTGAACATGACGATAATGTAGCATGTCATCATATTAACCGACGCATAACGTAAGCATACACGGAAAAGTGTGACCTCTCTTGCGGACCCGTGTAGTCCTCAAGGTCATCTGCTCAGTTGATGATGGTAATGTAGTTGTCGTGGCTGCCGGCGGCGGGGAAGAAGATCTGAGGCGGCGAAAGACAGTCTAGAGAGCGGATCCCTGCTATGGTGAACCCTTCCATTGTTGGAGCAGCTGAACTGGGGTGGAACACAGCACCGCAGGAGCAGGACAAACCACACAAGGTTTTCTTTGACACATATCTGTAACAGAAGTAATTGAGTAAGGGCTTGTTTGAATTTGAGGATTCTAACAATGCAGGGATAGGAAATAGACAGGAATAGGATAGGAATGCACGTGCAAAACAGAGAATTTAAAAACACAGGATTTCTGCCAATCTGGGTGTTTGATTCACAATAATTGGAAGATCACAGGATGCAAAAAAGCATGGTGAGATTAAGTCAAACCACAAGAAAATGTACGGTTATAATGCTATTATGCTACTATCTCTTAGTCTTGTGCTTGATGAATAGGAATATGAAAAGGAGGATAAGTGGAAATTAGAATTCCTACGGTTTTTCTTTCAAGGAGACACTAAAGGAACAAATCCTACAGTTTTCCTTTGCTCCATTCCTTTGCACCAAATTCATGAAAAGTAGTACCATAGGAAACTTTCCAATTCCGATGTTTTTCATTCACTTTTCCTTTCAAGCACCGGCGATTCTAGTAGGCAGGCTTGAGCAAGGAAAATCCTACACTAAAAAATGTTTTTGTGCTACTTCTATTACTTTGGACCCAGGCCACTGCCATACTAGCTCAACTCCCAGGCCCATCGACAAATGCATAGCTCAAACGCGCAGAGATAAATAATGATGGCGTTCAAGAGAGTCCATCACGGATAGCTAAGTTGCCTGGTACCTCACTGATTGTCATATAGTAGGATAAAATAATCGTATTTCCCGTTACTACGAGTGCTCAGTGGACAATATATATAACATGTAGAGTAAAAAAGAGATGCAACAGCGTACAACCTCTTTGGCGAAGCCATGTCGATCTCAGCGTGATTGGGTTGGCCGGTGAGGATGCTCCGACTGACTTGGCTGTCGGAGGAGGGGAAGAAGATCTTAGGAGTCTGGAGATGGAGCCCGAGGTACTGCTCCGCTGTGATGGAGGGTTTCGTCGTTGGAGCAGCTCCGGTGAGTTGTACGACGCCAAGGCTGAAGCAGGACAAGAGAGACAACGAACAATGTTAACCTAAGTGGAATTCTAATAGCATCTCCAATACATGATGTAAAATACATAACCACAAAGTGCTAGATGTAAAATACATCAGCCGCTCATCTCTGAACTTAACTGTCGAAACTGAATTTAACTGACGAAACTGAACTTAATTGTCGAAACTGAATTTTGCTGTCGAAACTGAATTTTGCTGTTGAAACTCAACGCACTAGCAAGGTGAGGCTACACGTCGGTCGACTGACTTTTTCATCTCTGGTCAGTCGATTTTGCAGTCATTGGATACGAAATCAAGGGCATGCGGTTCATCTTCAACCTCCACGCCCCTGAGCCGCCAGCCACCACCGGCCAAACAGCAGCCCCCCGCGGCTGACGGTGTGCTGCCCCGCCCACCCCGAAAACACTCCCCACCGCCGCCCCGGCCATCCCTCTACCCCCCCCATGCTGAGCTTTTTCTCCAGCGATCCCCATGCCATCGGCCCGGCAAAACCCTGCCACCGCCGGCGACCACCGCCCCCATCCTAAACCCTAAGATAGATAGTGGGGTAGGTACCTCTCCAGCGAGCCCCCCCCCCCCCTGCGGGTGGTGCTTCCTTCACCCTGGCGAGCCCCCCCCCCCCCACCCCCTGAAAATCGACCGACCCAAAAGTCGATTCAGTCGACTGAAGTGTAGCTAAATCGGAGCAGCATCGCAAGCAAGAGCAAGAGCGAGAGCAGCAGCGCGAGCAAGAGCAGACCAGGCAGGGGACCGAGAGCAAGACCAGAGCAGCAGCGCGAGTGAGAGCTAAAGCAGCAGCAGCTCCTATTGATGTGGACGTCGCCGCCGAGGGAGAAACGCCGTGGAGGAAGTGGCTGGAGACGCCGCCGTGGATGGAGCTGCGCCGTGTCAGCTCAGGACCGAGTGCCGGCAGCACGATGAGATCGAATCAAGAACAAAATGCGGCGATTAGTGTACAACCTCTTTGGTGGCGCCGATTAGGCCGCAGCTTCATCCGAGGAAATGGTGATGATGATGCTCTTCCGGTGGTGCAGGTGGAGACGGTGGTGTGGGAATGGAGGTGGCATGAAAGACGAGGGGAATGTCGGGGCAGCTCCTTGGAGGTGGAGGACGGGGTGGCTGAACTGGCAGGACGATGAGATCGACAACGGATCCTCATCTGGTACGATGGATGAGGGACGTCGAGGTGTTACTGTGGACGACATCGTCGGGGAAGAGGCTCTGGCTGGGTGGCGGACAGAGCAGGGTGTGGGGTTTCGTTGCGGGTTTTCGCGGCCTCGGTGTACGAATGGGTGGGCGGATGGGATGGCAGTGGGGAACCATGGCTTAGAGACGCGCTTGTCTGAAATGTGGGGTAAGTTACGAAAGTACCCCCACCGATTTGAGGCGGTTCTTTCGGTTCAAGGGTACCGCGGGCATTTCGCATGTCGGGATTTCACAGGAGGTGGGAGTTTTCACGCGCGTTGTAATTTTGGAATAGCAAGGCGCGGGTTGAGATGGAGGGAGTTGTCGGAGCACAATGAGACAAAGATATATCTTAAATATTTCGGGCTAACAAGGCGCGGGTTGAAGAGGCGGGAGTTTCGCAGCACGATAGACAGAGACGCTAGCTTGAATTTTCGGCATAACAAGGCGTGGCTTGAAATTTCGGAAGAACAAGCTTAATGTGTACCCAAAAAAAGACAATTTGCACTTCAACACGCACAACACACACACACAAACACCATTTAGACTAGAGTAAGGTACACGTGCATTGCACGCATGAGATTTGGCAACCAAATTATGAATAAATACCACATTATAGCATGCAAGCTTTGAGTCATATATGCATGATGTAGATGTTCATTTAATTCTTATAGTTCATTTCATTCAAAATCATCTAGTTTTTATAAGAAAGCTAATCTATTTTAAGATTCATGGAATTGTGCGTCGTAAGACATAAAGTAAAAAACAAATAATGGCAAATCATGTAGAAAAACATTTGGGAAATTCTGATACAGAAGATTCTAGAACAAATAAGAAGTGATTGTGTTTTGATGTTTGTGCATTATGCTTAAGTTCAACCATGGAGTCTTCTAGATTATACATGTGGCGAAATCTGGTGGAATCTAGATGATTTCCAACGGCCAGTAGTGCTCAAATTTGCCATCTTTGGACCATCGGATTCGCCTCATCCAACGACCATCTTTCAAAGCTAAAGTTACCTGCACACAATATAAAAAAATATAAAATATAAAATATATATATAGGGGTATAGATAAAGATATGTGATGCGAAAGCCGCCATCATCTCCAATTAGAATAGTGTGTCCATGAACGGATGCGACGTGGCCAAATGATGTCTGCCATCGGTATCTCAAATTCAAATCAGTCTGACCTTTTTCAATGTGTATACATTACAACATGCTCGTTTCCAAACCACATCGTGCAGATCTCTGTTATATTCATGCATGCATGGGTTTCAAACATCAGGATCTCTTATTCAAATATTTGAATTCAACTTTACATTGATTATGACCTCACCTATTCTTTTACACCCACACAGTAGTCTTCTCTTTATAATTGTACCACTAACTTTCTCTCATGCATGCATGCACACACACTACCAGTCGGCATTATCCATCGCATGCATGCAATCTTTTTCTTCAGGTCGGTCTCCCATGAAGGCACACACCCACACACATCCCCCTCTCCATCATATCAGGCATTCTTTATCTCTCACGCGTGCATGCGCAACGATCGATGTTCCTCTATGTATGTGTGTATATAGCTAGGTCTTTCATAGTTTTCCACACAAACCGATCAATCGATATATCCAGTGAGGTCTCACCCTCTTTCCCATGTCCACATCGATCAATCTATACTTCTATATATAGGATTAACATATATAGCTAATACACCCACATTAATTATATATCCAACATCCCCCTCTCATCATACATGCCTTCCGCTTCATCTCTCAGACGCGTGCACAATGGCGAAGACAGGGGGCGGTAAGGGCCCTGCCCCCCTCCCCCCTAACATCACTATATATCGAGGCTAATATGAATGTGATCATTAGACAATTGCTGCTAAAAAAAGGTTTAAGTTCATGAATTGACCCTCCTCGTAAAGGATTAGCAATGCTTGGCCCCCTAGCTCATTTATTTTTCATGGCTCCACCACTGTGCGCAACAGCGCACGTGTTCGCCCCCTCTCTCTAAATATCGATCTCGCACTTGTGCATTCCTTCATAGTCTCCCTCCAGTCGGCCCCTCGCACCATCTTCTAGCCCCCCACCGGATTTTGCCACATGTACAATCTAGCAGACTCCATGGTTGAACTTAAGCATAATGCACAAACCTCAAAACAATAGTGGTTCTCTTTTTGTTCTAGAATCTTTCATTTCATAACTGCCCAAACTTTTTTTCTAGTTGAATTGCCATTATTTATTTTTACTTTATGCTTTACAACACACAGTTCCATGAATCATAAAATAGATTAAGGGCTTCTTTGATTCAAAGGATTCTCAAAGGAATTTTGGAGGATTCTAATCATTAGGAATTTTTCCTCCCTGGTTGTTTGATTCGTAGGATTGTAAACCATAGGAATTTTTCCATATGATTCATTTGCACTAGATTTCATAGGAAACATCCCATCCACTCAAACCTCTTTGAAAGAATTCTGCGTTTTTTCTATGCACAATCAAACACTCGTACAATCCTGTAGGATTCAAGACGACATTCCACTATAATCCCATGTTTTTCCTATTCCCGCGTTCTTAGATTTTTTATAAAAACTAACTGATTTTGAATGATATGAACTATAAGAATTAAACGAAGGGCTGCATCAGGCATATATGACTCAGAGCTTACATGCTATAGTGTGTTATTTATTCATAAATTGGTTACAAAATCTGATGCGTGCAATGAACGTGTACCTTACTAGTACTTCGAGTATGTGCAAAACACGTAAATTAGAATACCAATGGCACGCTACACAGTGTCTCTCTTACAGTTCATGAAGCCACGTGGCACATGCGGAGGCGTTGTCGCGACCTCCTTGCATGGATTGATCATAGTGACGTGCTGCTGGTTCCAGAAGAATGTACTCGTCCTCCCTGAGCCATACTGGCGGTACATGCACGAAACGAAGATGTGCACGCACGCCACGCACGCACTCATTCCCTCGCACGCACACGCGGGTACACGGGCGGACGCAATTTTGTACCAAGATCCACCCCATGTGATAATTTGATGCGTGTAAAGTCATTCACTTCATTGATGGTCAATTAATACAGCGCATGCAAATTGAGTGGACATGAGGGCGGAAGAAAGACATTATTACTCCACTGCGCGCATGCGAGTAGTTAAATCGTGGGTTGCTTGTATTACATCCATTGGTCTCCTTCGTATTTTGTGCCAATTTTTGACAGTAACATAATATTTACGCATTTGAGTAGTGTAGTACTTGAAATTTAAGTTACGCTAAACTCATGGGAGCCATTTCGGGCCTCGAAACCAAAACCATCAATTAATCTTTACCTTGTTCCCATCACATTCGAAAGCCTACTCACACCTACTAGTACGTACCAAACCTGAACGTGTTCCCACTATGCATGTATTAGTACTAGTGCTAGTACTTAGGTTATAAAAAGGGGAACTACCTAACCGAAAATTACTATACCTTTCCTCCTCATAAGTGATTCTTCTTCGTCCGTCATTGCCATGGCCGGTGAGAAGAGCTCTAGGTCGAGAACTACTCGTAACAAGGGAGCGGCAACCAAGGCTGCGGAAAAAAAGAGGGCTCGCCGCCACGCGGAGACCTCGAAAGATCTCTCACAGGCAGGCGATGGCTCCGAGGAGCGCCCTAGCCGTGGAGGCAAACATGCCGAGCCGGCGGAGCTGGAGTCGTTATCCCTTGACGGCATGCCCGATCAGCTCAATAAGCACCTCAATAAGCAGAAGGAGTTCATCCAAGGCTTGATGGAGTTGCTGAAGGAGAGCCTCGACGACATGCCCGCTGAGCTCAATCAGCAGGGGGAGTTGACCGTCGGCTTGGTGATGCCGCTGAAGAAGAGCATTGCCTCGGAGAAGAAGGCGACTGGCGAAATCCTGCGACTTCAGGAGGACAAGGCGAAGCTCTGCCATGAGATCGACCTGTTGAAGGAGAAGAACGCCAGCTGGAAGAAGCTTCATGAGAATAGTAGTTCCTCGATGAAGATGTTGCAGGCCCTCGTCATGGAACAGAAGGAGGAGTTGGCGAAGCTCCGCATCGAGGACTCGACTGCTGTCAAGGTACGTAATGCGGCCGTGGAACAGATGATGAAGGCTCGCGTCGAGAAATCCCGCGTCATGGACAGAATGAAGAAGATGGCGGAGGAGACGCACAAGGAGATGGAGGTCGTGGAGGCGATGAAGAAGCAGTTACAACTCCGCGGTGAATTAGATCATTTGGGGTGATAATCTTCCTTCTTCTTTTGCTCCTGTGTTTCATCTTTTGCTTCGGGTGTTTTGCCGCATGTGTCACGTTCTCTACGAGGCATGAATAGAACAATGGTTTTTTTAGGGAATGAATAGAACAATGCTAACAATGAGATGACTAGCAAATTAGATCATTTTTATCGCCATATGGCACTGGGCTGCCGTGTTTCGTGCTTCTCCATCGCAGTACTACTCCAGTGGAAAACTTGAGTATACCGCACGGTTCTTTGCTCCTCCTTGATCAGGTCGTCGGTGCATTTATACGAGCAGTCAAATCACAAGGCCCTGCCTTCCAGCAGTAATGAGCCGTTAAATCACAAAGGCCCTCGCCTCTCGTGAAACCGACCAAGCTAGACTGCCCCGCCCTCTAGCCTTTTAAAAAAATGTGTACTTTTGTATAGCAGTAGTATCGATGGATTGCGCCATGGAGCAAAACTTGAAATTAAAAAAAAGGTGGTACATATAGAGAGCGCTCATCGCCAAATTATGCATATAGTACTATTAAAAAGGCTAGTCACAATAATGGTGTCCAGCACAACCCACCCCTCAAATAAAACTAAGAGGGTGCTTGGATACGTTTTAGTCCCATGACTAAAAGTAGTGGGACTAAAACATGCTAGCCTCACCCATGCTTGTATCCAAATACTAAAAAGGCTAAAATCAAATTAATGAGCATTTATTATCCTCCAAACCCTCCAATCCAGAACTCGCTTGTGTTAAAGGAGAGGAGTTAAATGAGTAGAGAGAGGACTAATCCACATTTTAGTAGGGGTACCCCTGACTAAAAAAATTTAGTCTCAACACTAGTTTTAGCCCCTCTTTAGTCAGGGGTGCTTGGAACTTTAGCCTCTTAAAGAGACTATTTTTAGTGAGACTAAAATAAGTCCCTTGGATCCAAGCACCCTCTAAGCATCCTGGAATTCTTTGACAAAACTAAGCACCCTGAAATTCTTTGACAACTAAACTGCTGGCTATATGATGTTGGCCATATATATTGTACGTATATAATGTGAAGAAATGAGTGGTAGTACTATACCAACTAAAAGATGAAATGTAAGAAATACTAGTATGTACGTACTGAAGAGTTAAAGTAACGAGAAGAAACATCACATAGTTCTGCTGGGGGCTCAGCACAACACACCCCTCAAATTAAATTAAGCACACCTGAAATTACACTTTGCAACTATTTCGGTCGACACTGCATTAGAACCACCATGAGCAACGACACTGCCACCTTACTCGGAGTCCTCGTCCATGTCCTCGACTTCGTCCTTGTCCCTCTTCCTCTTGGCCGATACTTCTTTGCTTGAACCGCACACTTGGCTGTTGCTCTTCATCCAACCCTTGTAGATATTGAAGCAAAGGTAGCCATCCATTGCAGCGTAGTGGATGTGGTCTATATCTAGTACATTCTGCTACCATGCATGACGATGAAACGTGTATGGAGGTTTCTCCAGTTTACCGTACGAAGGATGAACCATGGCCCCTGCCAGGGTCAGCATTGAAGGCTGACGAGAGGACACCAGCCGATTCTTTTGGAGGTCGAAGGGGTTGCCTAGAATGAGACCTATCTGACGCAGGACATCCCTGTCGTTCTTAAAGTCTACAATAACAAATTTCACTGTTTTTTCCTTAAGGAAGTTCTTAAAATCCTGGCACTCAACGTCGGCATGGCATATGTGGTAGACCAAGCAAACGTTATGTACGCAAACCTGGATCACAGCGGGCTTCTTCCTCTCTTCGTCCTTTAGATCCTTCTCTGGTCCCAGGACTGTGGTGTACTCAACATCTAGCCCAGCGACCCACTCATCATCTGAGTTTTCGAACATGCGTCTGAAGCGATAAAGGCATCCTTTCACCGTCGCAGAAGAACGGGTGTAGATGACGTCGAACTCATCGCCGGTGATGGTTCTAACCTTGTACTCACCGCCGATCATGGAGATTTGGGACGCCATGGATTTGGGAGAAGGGTTAGGATTAGTGGAACTTCCGTAATGTGAATGGACGGGACGACTAGGAGCGAACCGCCATAGTATTGAAGGACGTGCAGGGACGAGTAGGAGCGAACTACCAGCGTGCGAATGGCAGGGTAGTGGCTTTCCATTCTCCCATGATACGGGCTTCCGAGAGCCCTTGGATCTGAGATCGAACGGTTGCATGGCATGATTCTAGACCTATGGGGGAATATCCTATCCTGGAGGGTTATTCTGCAAATTTTCAGCAACTTAGCATGCGGCCGTTTGATCTCAGATCCAAGGGCTGCCAGCAGCCCGTATCATGGTCGCGCCTACCACGACCGGCGCGTCGCTCGCGCGGTCGCGCCCTTGGAGATTTAACATGATGTGTTAGGCTATCTGATGTTGGCATGTCATACATAGTCATCACTTAGTCACTCATACTACAACAAGGTTGGCTATAAGGTTGGCTATAAGTGTATTTTTTTACTCCTCTCTATCTCTTTCTTCGTAATGGAGGTGGTCAGGAATTGGGAGACTCACGCCGGTCGTAGCGTCATAGTTAAAATGATAATGGCAAGTCAAATCACAGGGCCCCACCTGTCCAGCAATAACTCGCTGTCAAATCACACAGCCCTACATTTGCAGAAGCCTACTCCCTCATCTTCTCGCGTCTCTGTCGAACCGACTAGGCAGAACTGCCCCGCCGCCTACCGCGCAGGAAAAGCCCCGCCCTCGACTTTTAAATAGTATACAGTATACTAATTTTGTATCCATGGATTGCGCCCGCGCCATGGAGCAAAGCGTCTAGAAAACGGCGGTACACATGTACGGAGTATACAGCACGCCGGTCGCGTTTGCGTCGCACCCCAGACGGTCCGTCGGTATGGCACGCTGCTCTCGGAATGGAACGCGTGTCATATTGCATTTGCACACACATGTGGGGCGGCAATTGAGAACCGACCATAGGCACACTCCCCGGCCCCGCAAGTCGGGTGACTAAATAGAAGAGGGAGACGAGCGATAGTACTAGAGAAGTGGTGTACTACGTTGGTGCTTGGACGATCCCTGCAAGACACAGAAGATTAGTTCGTCCATGCATGTGACCAGACTCCAGCAGACACGCCTGGATTGGCTATCGTCTACATATCGTGCAGGATGTGTTGTACATGGTTGTAGTTGTGGTGAGAAATCTAAAAAAAGGTTTCTTTTCATCTCGCAAAATTAGGTGTCATGTGCTTCGGATCACTGCGAGGGTTAAACAACGACAACTGAGTTGGGCTAGTCATTGGGTGCACATGCACGAATAGTGACTACTCGACTGCCACCTAGGTCAAGCCGGCTATGTTAATTAGGACATCTATCGACGGACCCCTTATCTACGAGTTTATCTTTAATTTGAGCTTTGTTCCTTGTCTAGTTTGTCCGTCGGGATTCATGTTGTCTCCTTTGGGCAGCGAGGTTATGATTTCTTGTCATGCGGCATTTTTTCATGTTATATGTTATAATCCGGTGCTTCAGATCAAAATGACGACAACTGCGCCTCCGGGCCACGTGCATGAGGAGGTGGTTTTGCAATGGAGAAGATCAAAAGAAGGAAAGGCGAGACTGTGGTTTTGGAATGGAGATGATGGAGAGGATAGGAGGTGGTTTTGCAATGGAGAAGATCAGAAGAGGGAGAGGCGAGACGATGGTTTTGGAATGGAGATGATGGAGAGGAGAGGAGGTGGTTTTGCAATGGAGAAGTGGGAGAGGAGCGTGCGGCGGCGATTTAGGATTGGACGAGAGGGCCGACGCGGTGTGACTGGATCAAAATCAAAATCAATTTACCCTTCAATTAAGAAAGCGACCCCACATTAACTAGTCTCCCTTTTATTCTAGGTCATAATTGACCATGATTTTCACACATAAAATATATGTTATACGTTGCAAAAATAATATAATTTGAAAGTACATTCATATATGAACCAAACGATGCAATTTTGGTGACATGCATTCACATTTTGCTTGTCAAATACAGTACATGGTCAAACTTTGACCCAAAATACGCAAAACAACAAAAAAACACTTCCGAGACCAGCGCCGCTCTTCCGCTCTTCTCCTCTTAAACCACCGCCGCTCCTCTCTTGTTCCAATCTAAATGCAGCGCTGCTCCTCTCCTCTTCCATTTCAAAACCACCGCCCCTCCTCTCCTGTTCCAGTCCAAAACCAGCGTCGCTCCTCTCCTGTTCTAATCCAGAACCAGCGCTGCTCCTCTCCTCTTCCATTCAAAAACCACTGTCGGGGAGTGAAGGTGCTGTGGAGAAGTAGATCGATGGAGGAGTACAACCGATACGTGAGGATCGCAGACGGCGACCCTATGAAGCTAGCTAGGATTTTGGAGATACAGTCTTGGTTTGACAACAAGGACCAACTAGCGGCGACGGCGACATCCATAACCAAATATCTGCAACAGAGCGAAAAGGCGGCGATACTCCTGGAGGGAGTCGCGCCGGAGTACATAGAGCTGCTCCTCTAGGCCATGGAGCAAACAGATTCACCGAATCCGATCGTGAGGGAGCGGTGGTGGGAGTATCGATCCCAGATGGAGCATCCACCAGAGATTGAAGGATCGAGCATCTATAGGGTGCCGTTTGTGAGGGTGTCCTTCCAGAGCGAGCCGGTGGAGTCTTCGTCGACCGAACCCAACTGCAAGAGGAGAAAAGCAGTTGGCCCGATGATGCTTCCCCGCCATCGTCTCCCTCGCCATTCACATCGTCTCACGGGGCGGTTGTTCGCCATCGAGGAATAGGAGGGGGCTGCCCCCCCTAGCCCAATAGTCGGGCAGGTTGTGAATTGTCCGGAGGAGCTTAGGATTGTCAGTATTTGCAGGTTGTGAATTATGTTTTGTGTTGTGTATTTTGAGAGTACTTTCAGATATGAATGTCTTTTGAATTTCAGATTTGCAGTATTGAGCATATGAAGTATTTTATGAATTCTAGAGATCTATTTTTAGCACTTAAAAATGTAGTTTCATAGGAGTATAAAAGTGCAGACAATGTGATTCTCAGAGAAGAAACTGCAAGTTTCAGTTTCAGATAAGAAACTGCAAGTTCAGTTTCAGATAAGAAACTGCAACTTTTAGAGGCATAGCATTTATATTAACACGGCCTTTTCAAACAGGGTTAACATCATGTTGCAAGTTTTATTCATGGTCGAAAATGGAACTACCAGCTAGTTAACATCATGCTGATCAACATTCATGCATAGCACATCTTCATATGATGCACAGTCAAAATGCCCACACAATGTCGAGTGTGCGAAACGCAAAGAAAACGAGGGATGAAGTTTTGGCAAGTGTTGGACGTGGTTTTGGGCTGCCCCGTCTAGGCTTTCATTTTAAACATGCGCAGCCCACGACCTCGGATGGGAGGTCCATAGGCCTATTTGTATTTTCTTAGGGCCGTCATGTATCGACTTGCCTATGGACCTCCCATCCGAGGTTTTATTTTTGGCAGCCCAATTTATGTATTTTTTTGAAGAAAATGCAGAGGTCTGTTCTATTTTTCTATATAACAATAGGAACGCCAGGTCCAACTTATGTTTCCCTTCTAACTATATTATATATATTTAAATTATTTTATATGTTATTATATATTATTTTTATTGTCATCATATATTTAACAGATACTTACATATGTAAGAAAACAATATCCCACATCTTATTAACTTATAAAAATAATTTCCTAACAAATAAAATCCTGGATTGTTTTGGCATGAAAATCCTAGTGATTGTGTACAAAAGCTTGGTAAGATTTAAGGACGAATGTAATAATATCATTTATTATTTAAATATATTTATAACAAAATGCTCAGCCCCTTTTTATTTTTTGATAACATTGCTGGCCCAACCCAACATTATAATTAGAATCAGCCCAGCAAAATCATGTATTTTGAGAAAGTACAAATGGCCTGTAATTTTTTAGGAAATAAAATAAATGGGCCGCATGGATGCTACATTATTTTTCACCCAGCCCAGCTAATGGTTGTAATTCAAAAAAAAGATCAAATTGACTGTAAATTCTACCGTGCAAAAAAAGACTGTAAATTCTGAAAAAAATGGGTTGAATACGTGCCACATTTTTGGAGGCTGAAATGTGGGCCAATAGGTCGAAGCCAACGCAAGTCGTTGTCAATTTAGTCAACAAATTATTCTGACATGTTAGCCGTTGGACTTACATCCAACGACCGGCATCCATCTTCAATCTCTCATCTTCTTCCTCCAGTGCCGCCAGGACCACCTCCCGCCTCCTGCTGCTAGCAGCTCTGCTTAGCACGCTTCGCTATGAAGTGCTACTCCACCGTTGGCCAGGCCATCCCTCCACCCCTTCACACCTCCTGTTCTTCTCCACCGACTGTCGAACCACACCGCACTAGAACTAGTTAACCCTCGTACACCTCTCCGTCTGCGACTCTACTCCCGCGTCTTCCCATCTCCGGCTCGTTGCTGTCCGGGGCCTCGCCGTCGTCCACCACCTTGGATGCGCTCAGCGCGGCGTGGTCAACGTGGTCAACGAACGACACCATCGGAAGTAGACTATGCGTGGAGAAGCTGACAGCTGGGTCCACGGCCGCACACAAGGAAATGCCTCCTTATTATGCGCAAATTAATGATTCCTCCACCTGACATCTGGGACCCACCGGAAGGGCCTCTATATTTCGCGAAAATAACGTGCCCCCCGCTGACATGTCGGACCCACCAGCTATCTTCGCACGCAAGGAAGTGCCTCCTTATTACGCACAAAAAAATGAATATTCCCCCTGCCAGCTGGAACCCAGCATAGTGGGAGGCTGACTTGTGGGCCTACCAAGTTGACGGGGACGGAGGGCTTTGTCAACTTAGTCAATATGAACGATTCTAGCTCCTGTTACCGTGCGATGTTCATCCAACGGCCGTAGTGCTTCTCCAACCTCTGGTCTTCTTGCTCCAGCCGCCCAAACCAGTGCCGGTCGTGCCGCGTGCTCCTGCCTCCCGTGGCCGGTTGTGATGTCGCGGAGGCCTCACCGCCCCCTACTACTCCCACCGCTGGCCAGGTGATATGTCTCCAACGTATCTATAATTTTGAATTGCTCCATGCTATATTATCTACTGTTTTGAATGTTTATGGGCTTTATTATACACTTTTATATCAATTTTGGGACTAACCTATTAACCCAGAGCCCAGTGCCAGTTTCTATTTTTACCCTGTTTTAGGGTTTCGAAGAAAAGGAAAATCAAACAGAGTCTAATTGACCTGAAACTTCACGGAACTCATTTTTGGAAGGAAAGAAGCCTAGAAGACTTGGAGTGCATGTCGGGGGATCTGCGAGGAGGTCACGAGGCAGGAGGGCGCGCCCACCCCCCTGGGCACGCCCTCCACCCTCGTAAGCCCCTCATTATGTGTTGGTTGAATAGATGAATCTGAGATTGTGTGATGCATATCATATAATCATGCCCACGGATACTTGAGGTGACATTGGAGTATCTAGGTGATAGTAGGGTTTTGATTGAATTGTGTCTTAAGGTATTATTCTAGTACGAACTCTAGGGATGTTTGTGACACTTATAGGAATAGCCCAACGGATTGATTGGAAAGAATAACTTTGAGGTGGTTACGTACCCTGCCATAATCTCTTCGTTCGTTCTCCGCTATTAGTGACTTTGGAGTGACTCTTTGTTGCATGTTGAGGGATAGTTATGTGATCCAATTATGATAGTATTGTTGAGGGAACTTACACTAGCGAAAGTATGAACCCTAGGCCTTATTTCCACGCATTGCAATACCGTTTACGCTCACTTTTATCATTAGTTACCTTACAGGTTTTATTATTTCAGATTACAAATACCTTTATCTACTATCCATATACCACTTGTTTCACCATCTCTTCGCCGAACTAGTGCACCTATACAATTTACCATTCTATTGGGTGTGTTGGGGACACAAGAGACTCTTTGTTATTTGGTTGCAGGGTTGCTTGACAGAGACCATCTTCATCCTACGCCTCCTACGGATTGATAAACCTTAGGTCATCCACTTGAGGGAAATTTGCTACTGTCCTACAAACCTCTGCACTTAGAGGCCCAACAACGTCTACAAGAAGAAGGTTGTGTAGTAGACATCACCAGGCCATCCCTCTACTCACCCACACCCCCTGTTATTCTGCGACGACAGCAACCTCACACCGCAGTCAAACCAGTGAACCCTCGTACTCCTCTTCGCGTGGGCATCCACTGCTGCGTCTTCCCCGGCTCCGAGTCGTCCCCTTCCTAGTCCTCGCCGTCGTCCACCGCCGTGGTGCTCTCGGCGTGGCGTGGTCAACGTGGTCAAGGAAGGACTTCCATCGGATGTGGACTATACATGGAGAGGTTGACAGCTGGGTCCACGGCCGCAGCAAGGAAGTGTCTTTGTGTTTTAGTATGCCACAATCATCCTTGCTGTACACACCTTTTGAAAGAGCCATACATGAATTAGAATTTGATAGAATACTCTATGTGCTTCACTTATATCTTTTTGAGCTAAGTAGTTTTGCTCTATGTGCTTCACTTATATCTTTTGAGCGTTATAATTTTGCTCTATGTGCTTCACTCAGATCTTTTAGAGCACGGTGGTGGATTTGTTTTAAAGAAACTATTGGTCTCTCATGCTTCACTTAAATTATTTTGAGAGTCCCTTAATAGCATGGTAGTTTGCTTAATAATAATATGCTTGGTATTCAAGATTTGTGAAACTTTCTTTTGAGTGTGTTGAATACTAAGAAAAGATTGAAGCATGATAATTTTTTTGAGATATGGAGGTGATAATATTAAAGTCATGCTAGTTGAGTAGTTGTGAATTTAAAGAATACTTGTGTTAAAGTTTGTGATTCCCGTAGCATGCATGTATGGTGAACCGTTATGTGATGAAGTCGGAGCATGATTTATTTATTGATTGTCTTCCTTATGAGTGGCGGTCGGGGACGAGCGATGGTCTTTTCCTACCAATCTATCCCCCTAGGAGCATGCGCGTAATACTTTGCTTTGATAACTTCTAGATTTTTGCAATAAGTATATGAGTTCTTTATGACTAATGTTGAGTCCATGGATTATACGCACTCTCACCCTTCCACCTTTGCTAGCCTCTCTAATACCGCGCACCTTTCGCCAGTATCATACACCTACCATATACCTTCCTCAAAACAGCCACCATACCTACCTATTATGGCATTTCCATAGCCATTCCGAGATATATTGCCATGCAACTTTCCACCATCTAGTTCATCATGACACATTCATCATTGTCATATTGCTTAGCATGATCATGTAGTTGACAAGTATTTGTGGCAAAGCCACCGTTCACAATGTTTTCATACTTGTAACTCTTGATTCATTGCATATCCTGGTACACCGCCGGAGGCATTCATATAGAGTCATATTTTGTTCTAAGAATCGAGTTGTAATCATTGAGTTGTAAACAAATAAAAGTGTGATGATCGTCATTTAATAGAGCATTGTCCCAACAATGATTTCGAACAAATAAAACATGTGACACCATACAAACTATAAGGAATGATTAAAAGAAATCCTTACAATAAATCTAGACAATCACACCTAACTCCTACAATTATGGAATGATTAGGAGTGACTCCTAGGCATGTCATGACCATTCATACTTAGCATTATATATTTGTATCTAGTTGTTGCATTGTTGTATATCTAGACATCATTAATGCAAGTTATCTTTCATGTCTTATTATGTTTCATGTGCTATAATTTAGTACTTAGACCCTTGTGTTCCTTATATAAGCTTGACTTATCTCATGATAGCATTATGAGTGTTTGGCACATGTTACATTAGCTCATCACATGATTAGGATAGTTTACCTTTCAATAGTTGAGTTGTGTCTTTCTCATATGCTTAGTGCACATTGTTGCTTTGTTGTTAATCATGTTGTGGTAATCTTTTTGCTAGAGGGCATTTGGATATTAGTTGTTTCCTTTATTATAAGGAGTGTCCTAGTTCAGTATCTTATCATGATCACTTGTGTGTGTGATGCATGTGTAATTCATTGAGACCTCTAGTGATTCTATACTCACATGCCATGTGTGAAGATGTGTCTTGATTTATTTATTTATTTATTTAGTTTTGACCATAGTATTGGATTGGCTCTTGTTATAGCAATGCTTGCTATAGTTATTATGTTTGATGTTTAGTCTATGCTTATTGTTAACCATTATAAATATTTGGATACATCCAAATATTTACTTGTGGTTGATTATTAATCTTAATCATATCATGCCTGGATAGTAGTTCACTCTTTTGTTACATGTCTTGTATAGTTTCTAGTTAATTGTTTGACAAATGACTTTGTTTGTTATAATAGAGTTGATCCTATTTTATATTAATAACGTTGTAGGGTTAGACCTAGGTCAATTCGGTTCATGTTGTTGAGTGATGTTTGATTGCTTAACTAGTATGGTTTGTAATGTTTGTTCGTTTATCTTACGGAACTATTGCCTTTCGAATTATTATATAGTTGATGTATATGTTTGACTACTATTGACCATTATAAATATTTAGATTCTATCTAAATGTCTATTTGTGGTTAACTATTACCTTCATCATGTCATGTTGTAATTGTGTGGTTAAATGCATAGGATGGTTTCTTTTCATGTGTGTTGATGCCATTGTGTTTGTTAGATACTCCTATATAGTTTGTCGAGATGTGTAGTGGGCACTACTAGTGTTTAATTGCATATTCGTATTGGAACGTTAGTCTTGATCGCCAAGTATTTCTTAGCTATGTCAACCTCAACCATGTCACTTCAATGAATCCTCTCTCTTACATCCAATCGTGCTACCTCATTTCGGAGTCTCCATCTTGATCAATATCTTGCTATCCATCCACTCTTAAATTGTTTTGGATGCTATTTGGATTTTCTATTTCCTTGTTTTTTATTGTTTGTCTTTTGCTAATGTTACGACGAGTAGGGAGTGAAGACGGTGTTGGACATGGACAGAACAGGTTACCGAAGAAGGACTCAACAACGAAGGTGTGACACCCCAAAATTTTAACTATGTTTGTTAATTAAAAAATTTGCCAGGAATTAAAACTTTGATTTTTTTTGGACTCCCTTTTGATTTTTTTGAAACATTTCCTTTCTTATTATCATTGAGTTGTTCCCTAAAGGGAAAACCTTTCAAATATGTTATTGGACTTGTTTAACCTCTCAAGAAAAACTTTTCTTTTACCAGTATGACTAATTACATAATTAATTTGCTTGATCTTTATTTTCTTGAAAAATGGTTTTTCAAGGTTATATGGCCATAATTGAACTACAACCATTTGATAAATTCACTTAAAATTCCAACCAAAATTTGGAGATGTCATGTGATGTTTTTAAATCACTTTTATACAAAAATATCTTTTATTCATGAAATATTTTGAGCTCTACACTCAATTTTTCTTCTCTGGTCCAGAGTGCAATTTTGCACTACAACCCATCTAAATATTTCTTTCTAGCCTCCACCAAAATTATGGGATGTTGGTAGTAGCATATGATTCAACATTATGCAAAAACCTAGTGCTGTTCTTTGAAAATTTTGAGTGAATCAACCTCTTTTCCATTCTGGTCCAGCCTTGTGATTTCTACTGCAACCCTATTTATTTTTGCTCTAGTAACCTTGTGCCTTCTCCTACTTGTAGACAGCCCTACCAAACCCCTAAGTCCAGGAGCATGCACCCATTGGCATATTTTTGGTTCATGAAATAATGCCATTCACATCCTGTCCAGATTTGAAGTTCTGCAAAACTTGCACTATCAAGTTTGTGCTTTCCACCAACTAACCTCACCACCCTCTTGTGCATCCAAAGAGACCCCACTCTGGAAGTTTTGGCCACTCCAAGTACTACCTAGATGCCTCTGGCATTTTGTCAAACACCCTGTGGGCATGAACAGATTTGGCACGATTGTAAGTTTGTGTTATGAACTTGACCACCTGACCAAACCACCTTGTCCCTTGTTACCCTTACTAAACCTAGCCTAGTCCTGTTGCTTGCCAACCTCACCTGTGACCTGTAGCATGCCACGGCATTGTATCGAACACCTTCCGTGCGTGCACTGGACGCGCCCAGAGCGCGCGTATTGCATGAACCGCGCCCGAGCCGACACGCTGGCCCCCTGGTTTTGGCCCGCTCTGCAGCACCACGCCACGCACTTCCCCCCCCCTCACAGCAACGCGCCAAGCCGCCCTGGCAGCCTACAGCGACGCCGACAGAGCTTTTGGCGGCACACCGGCGTCCGCAGCACGCCTCTGCCACGGTCGGCGCCGCCAAAGCCACCCCGGCTCGCCACCTGCCCCTGGGAACAGCGCAAGCTTATCCCCTCGCTCGTCGGCTAGCTCTCGTCGCCTCCACGTCGTCCTGCAACACAGTAAGGCGGTCCGCCGATGAGCTCATCCACGGCAGCCGCGAACCAACTTGGAGACGCTATATAAAGGAGCCCCGAGCTCGTCTCCGCACACAGGCAACCCCAAGCCATCTCCCTAGGACCCCCATTGGCAGCCAATCGACCCGGGGAGGTCTCCTTCCCCATCTCCGGCAACCGCAGTCGCCGCCACTGCCCCGGCCATTCCGGCACCACCAGGGCCTCCCCCTCTCCGTTCTCTTCACCAGGACCCTTCTCATCCTCCCGTGAACTCGTTCCCCTGCTCGATTTTGATCGGGAACCACCGCAGCCCCAAACTCACTTCACCCCCGAAGCCATCTCCGCCGCGAAGCTCGTCGCCGGGAACTCCGTCCACGTCGGCGACCATGGCGGGTACCCCCGAGTTCGTCTCGACCTCCTGAGCACGCCCATGCGCTCAGATCACCGAGGGACGCCGCCATTCGCCGGCGAGCCTCGCCGGAGCTCCGCCTCTGTTTGGTCAGGGGGAGACGATGCGCGCGTGGACCAGTCAAACCTGACCAGTGGGCCAGGCGGGCCCACTGTCGGTGACCCACGCGCAGTCCACGCTGGATAAGTGGAGGCGTATTTCCAGAGTACGCCTTCGACATGTACGTATATTTGAAACGTTTTTTCTTTTTCTATTTTAATTTTAAATAACAGATTTTGACCAAAACTTTGACTGAGCTTAACTTTTTAAATATAACTCCAAATGAATTGATTCTTTTTCCTACATCTCTCAAATTCTGTCTAGTTTATTTTAAGATTTATTTGAAAATTTTCCAAACAACTTTTTTTGTACTATTTTTGAAATATGTGTTATTTGCATATTTTTGAAAATAGGATTTTGGAAGAGAAGAAAGCTTTCAAAAGTTTTGGAGTGCACCCTGCCTTTCCACACCATTGAAGGCAAGCATTCTGAACCCCGGAATAATATTTTTTGGTGTGTTAGTTGACACGTTTATAACACCACCTTATATCGGAGAACTTGTTATTTCATGTGATATGATCATTTGCATGAATGCATATAGTGATTTCCTTGCTATTGGAAATGAATATACTTGTGATGGTAATCATCCTCATGTGCCTTGCATGCATGCCGGAAAGGAATCCGAGAAAGCCTCTGCCTTGGGTAGGAGTGAGCTTGTCGCCGGTCCCCGTCGGGACGGTTATGTCCGGTATGGCATAGTAAGGTATAATGGATGGTGATTTCGTCGGTTGAAATATATTTGATATACATGTCATGCAGGGAATTTATAAACCTCCTGAGTCGACCGTAGACCGAGTCTTGTTCCAGTAACCCCCATACTTGCCTCGTACTACCACTTGTCCCTGCCGCAGGTAGGGTATGGTTCAGTAAGTCGTCAACCCCTTTCAAGCACACACCGTACAGAGAGGCCATGGTGGAAGATACCGGTTGTAGCCGGTAGGCAGGCCACCTGGTCCGGGGGCATGGGTGTTTCCGGTTGGGACCGAGAGGGGAGGCCACCCCTTAGAGCGCGCGATATAAATTTGATCCCATGCTACGCGAGGTTGTAGCCTCCCCACTTAGAGTTTTGCTTAACAAGTGTCGTGGGTGATTCCAGACACCGATGAGTTAAGCTGGTGTGTGCAAGTTAGGCGTGTTTTCAACTAAAAGGCCGTAGACGGAATTAGTCCCGATGGACTAAAGGAATCCGTTACTCGTGGGTAAAGAGTACACCCTCTGCAGAGATAAAACCTATTCGAATAGCCGTGTCCATGGTCAAGGATTACAGTCTGGGATGGGTCAAGTGTTGGTCTTAGTGTCGGTCTTCGGAGGTGAAATATTGTTAAACCAAACTTGGATACCGACTGGTTACTTGTGAGGACCATGATTATTATTTTGTGATGGACTAACCCATTGCATTATTTGTATCCCTGGGATGGTTCTACCTCCTGGATATTCATTGTGATTATTTATTTTATAAGCCCTTTATGTGGTGTCGCTCAGACGCCTGACTGTGGCATTTCTTTTAAAGCCCTTTATGTGGTGTCGCTCAGATGCCCGACTGTGGCATTGCTTGTTATTTATTTATTTTATAAGCCCTTTATGTGGTGTCGCTGAGACGCCCGACTGTGGCATTGCTTGTTATTTATTTATTTTATAAGCCCTTTATGTGGTGTCACTCAGACGCCCGACTATGGCATTTCTCTTATAAGCCCTTTATGTGGTGTCGCTCAGACGCCCGACTGTGGCATTTCTTTTAAAGCCCTTTATGTGGTGTCGCTCAGACGCCCGACTGTGGCATTTCTTTTAAAGCCCTTTATGTGGTGTCGCTCAGACGCCCGACTGCGGCATTTCATTCCCATTCCATTACTGCTTATTCATGTTGCATGAAAATAACCTGCTTGCATGCATAAAAGATATTTTATTTATGACTGACGATGTGATCATAGAATTTTTCAGTGCATGATTATCAATTATATTATCCCAGTGTTCATAATGTTTGCGAGTACATTCAAAGTACTCACTGGCTTGTCCCTGGCTATTGTCTTGGCCAGATTTCTGCATGGAGAGGAGCGTTGCGGTGACAGCCCCGGAAACTAAGCAACGGTGATAGCAGCCTCGCGAAGATAGGAGTTGACCTGGTCAGCTGTTCCTGTGGGAAATGGAGTCCCATAGACACTGATGTCTCACAAACCGCTTCCGCCATCGACCACTAGAAACCAATTGTTGTACTCACAGGCCCGAATGGTCTTGTACTGCATATTTTGTAGTTTTGCTTGGGATTTCTGTATCAAGTTGGTGCCTCATCAGCTAACAGTAATCCTGGGGCTGGTGAGCACGACGGCCATTTTCTGGAAATCAATGTCTGGAAAATCCGGTCGTGACAGAAGGCATGCCTCCTTCTTTGATCATACTTATCCTATGGTTTACAAAATTGCATTGAGTTTTATTGTTACTATGTGCATGCTATTTTAATTCTCGTAGCAAGTGTGTCGATTGACACATTACACTGATCCGCTTGTCGCCTATTTACTTGACACCTGAGTAGAAGTATATAATTCCGGTAGAGTAGAAATGCTTAGCCATGCTTATCACCCTGTAGGTGCCTTGCTGAATGACCTCTGAGTCATTGACAGTTGAAACTTAATGCTGAGCTAGGCCAGTTCGCCCTTGTTGACCCTCTCTATCCTCTTCTACTCTGGGTGAAACTTACCATCTGAATACTGGTGCGGGCAACAGCTGAATCAAGGATTGAAGGAGCGATTGGATGCCCTTCACAAGTTGAAGGGGGAAATTAGTCGTCCGTGCCGCATAAGGCCTAATAAGTCTTGGATTTGAAGATTGTGATAACAGTACAGCCACATGCTATATGGGCACTGGCTTGGTCAAGTAAGCTAGTCAGCCTTAGGTGTCGATGTCGCCGTACCACAGATGGGATAGCTGCCTTGCGAGGAGTATCCTTGGCACAGATGGGGGGACCGGTTTGAGGACGTACTCTCAGTTCCGTGCACCAGACCCGGTGGGCATGTCACATCTTTGGGGGATCTAGTCCAAAGACCTCGTCACAATCCCCCTGCCAGTACACCAAATGGAGTACTATACCAGCGGCCACTGGTGGCAACAAGTCGGGATTGTGTCGTGTGGGTAAAGTGTACAACCTCTGCAGAGTGTAAAACTATTTGAATAGTCGTGTCCACAGTCATGGACAACACATGAATCTTTCTTGACGTACAGGACCTGTCTTGATTATTCCCTCTTTGCCCCTATGCTTGAAACCTATGAAGGACATGAGTTGATCAAGGATCCTCACTTTGATGAAAGTTATTCTGGAGATAAAACACATTCTCATCAAAAACTGCTTTTATCCAACTGATTTATTTGTTAAACAAAATTATCTTTATGCAAATGAGCCATACAGCCTTCCTTTGAAGCCACATGTAGTTATGAGGAGCTTCCCCGAGGGAGGAATGTTGAGTACGTAATGTACTCATGGCAATAATTTTGTTGACAATAGAGTTGCATGGAGATGAAGGTGATGACTATGACTACTATGACGATACGTAGGAGTGAGGTCACGTGGACTACATCGACTGCCTGTGGCTGAGATGGAGTCGCTACGCATTGTACTTTCCGCTGTTTTTCTGAATGTAATAAGTGTCATGAGACATTTATCTAGGTATGCCTTGTGTCAAGATATATTTAAAATTGTAATACCTTTTATGTATTGTGCAATGATATCATTTCACCGTATTGTCAACAATGATCCTGGGGTTGACAAATATACACAGGAAGGTCTGGAAGTTAATTCCGGGTTCTCACAACACCAAAAAGTCAAAGCTTGGGGATGCCCCGGAAGGCATCCCCTCTTTCGTCCACTTCCATCGGTAATTTACTTGGAGCTATATTTTTATTCACCAACATGATATGTGTTTTGCTTGGAGCGTCTTGTATTATTTGTGTCTTTGTGTTTTAGTATGCCACAATCATCCTTGCTGTACACACCTTTTGAAAGAGCCATACATGAATTAGAATTTGATAGAATACTCTATGTGCTTCACTTATATCTTTTTGAGCTAAGTAGTTTTGCTCTATGTGCTTCACTTATATCTTTTGAGCGTTATAATTTTGCTCTATGTGCTTCACTCAGATCTTTTAGAGCACGGTGGTGGATTTGTTTTAAAGAAACTATTGGTCTCTCATGCTTCACTTAAATTATTTTGAGAGTCCCTTAATAGCATGGTAGTTTGCTTAATAATAATATGCTTGGTATTCAAGATTTGTGAAACTTTCTTTTGAGTGTGTTGAATACTAAGAAAAGATTGAAGCATGATAATTGTTTTGAGATATGGAGGTGATAATATTAAAGTCATGCTAGTTGAGTAGTTGTGAATTTAAAGAATACTTGTGTTAAAGTTTGTGATTCCCGTAGCATGCATGTATGGTGAACCGTTATGTGATGAAATCGGAGCATGATTTATTTATTGATTGTCTTCCTTATGAGTGGCGGTCGGGGACGAGCGATGGTCTTTTCCTACCAATCTATCCCCCTAGGAGCATGCGCGTAATACTTTGCTTTGATAACTTCTAGATTTTTGCAATAAGTATATGAGTTCTTTATGACTAATGTTGAGTCCATGGATTATACGCACTCTCACCCTTCCCACCTTTGCTAGCCTCTCTAATACCGCGCACCTTTCGCCAGTATCATACACCTACCATATACCTTCCTCAAAACAGCCACCATACCTACCTATTATGGCATTTCCATAGCCATTCCGAGATATATTGCCATGCAACTTTCCACCATCTAGTTCATCATGACACATTCATCATTGTCATATTGCTTAGCATGATCATGTAGTTGACATAGTATTTGTGGCAAAGCCACCGTTCATAATTTTTTCATACTTGTCACTCTTGATTCATTGCATATCCTGGTACACCGCCGGAGGCATTCATATAGAGTCATATTTTGTTCTAAGAATCGAGTTGTAATCATTGAGTTGTAAACAAATAAAAGTGTGATGATCGTCGTTTAATAGAGCATTGTCCCAAAAAAAGAAAAAAAGAAAAGAGAAAGGCCAAAGAAAAAAAGAAGTCCCAAAAAAAGAGAAAATAAATAAAAGGGGCAATGCTACTATCCTTTTACCACACTTGTGCTTCAAAGTAGCACCATGATCTTCATAGTAGAGAGTCTCTCATGTTATCACTTTCATATACTAGTGGGAATTTTACATTATAGAACTTGGCTTGTATATTCCAATGATGGGCTTCCTCAAATTGCCCTAGGTCTTCATGAGCAAGCAAGTTGGATGCACACCCACTTAGTTTCTTTTTGAGCTTTCATATACTTATAGCTCTAGTGCATCCGTTGCATGGCAATCCCTACTCACTCACATTGATATCTATTGATGGGCATCTCCATAGCCCGTTGATACGCCTAGTTGATGTGAGACTATCTTCTCCTTTTTGTCTTCTCCACAACCACCATTCTATTCCACCTATAGTGTTATATCCATGGCTCACGCTCATGTATTGCGTGAAGATTGAAAAAGTTTTGAAAAAGTTAGGGTATGAAACAATTGCTTGGCTTGTAATCAGGGTTGTGCATGATTTAAATACTTTGTGTGGTGAAGATAGAGCGTAGCCAGACTATATGATTTTGTAGGGATAACTTTCTTTGGCCATGTTATTTAGAGAAGACATAATTGCTTTGTTAGTATGCTTGAAGTATTATTATTTTTATGTCAATATAAACTTTTGTCTTGAATCTTTCGAATCTGAATTTTCATATCACAATTAAGATGATTTGCATTGAAATTATGCCAAGTAGCACTCCGCATCAAAAATTCTCTTTTTATCATTTACCTACTTGAGGATGAGCAGGAATTAAGCTTGGGGATGCCTGATACGTCTCCAACGTATCTATAATTTTTTATTGCTCCATGCTATATTATCTACTATTTTGGACTATATTGGGCTTTATTTTCCACTTTTATATTATTTTTGGGACTAGGCCCAGCCCAGAATTGTTGTTTTTTGCCTATTTCAGTGTTTCGAAGAAACGGAATATCAAACGGAGTCCAAACGGAATGAAACCTTCGGAAATGTGATTTTCTCACCGAACGTGATCCAGGAGACTTGGACCCTACGCCAAGGCATCACAGAGGCGGTCACGAGGGTGGGGCGCGCCCCCTGCCTCGTGGGCCCCTCGATGCTCCACCAACGTACTCCTTCCTCCTATATATACCTACGTACCCCCAAACGATCAGAGACGGAGCCAAAAACCTAATTCCACCACCACAACTTTCTGTATCCACGAGATCCCATCTTGGGGCCTGTTCCGGAGCTCCACCGGAGAGGGCCGTCATCACGGAGGGCTTCTACATCATCATAGCCTCTCCGATGAAGTGTGAGTAGTTTACCTCAGACCTTCGGGTCCATAGTTAGTAGCTAGATGGCTTTTTCTCTCTTTTTGGATATCGATACAAAGTTCTCCCCCTCTCTTGTGGAGATCTATTCGATGTAATCTTCTTTTTGCGGTGTGTTTGTTGAGACCGATGAATTGTGGGTTTATGATCAAGTCTATCTATGAAAAATATTTGAATCTTCTCTGAATTCTTTTATGTATGATTGGTTATCTTTGCAAGTCTCTTCGAATTATCCGTTTGGTTTGGCTAACTAGATTGGTAGTTCTTGCCATGGGAGAAGTGCTTAGCTTTGGGTTCGATCTTGCAGTGTCCTTTCCCAGTGACAGAAGGGGCAGCAAGGCACATATTGTATCGTTGCCATCGAGGATAACAAGATGGGGTTTATTTAATATTGCATGAATTTATCTCTCTACATCATGTCATCTTGCTTAAGGCGTTACTCTGTTTTTAACTTAATACTCTAGATGCATGCTGGATAGTGGTCGATGAGTGGAGTAATAGTAGTAGATGTAGAATCGTTTCGGTCTACTTGTCACGGATGTGATGCCTATATACATGATCATGCCTAGATATTCTCATAACTATGCTCAATTCTGTCAATTGCTCAACAGTAATTTGTTCACCCACTGTAGAATACTTATGCTCTTGAGAGAAGCCACTAGTGAAACCTATGGCCCCCGGGTCTATTCTCATCATATCAATCTCCATCACTTTAATCTTGTTTTGCTTTTTTACTTTGCCTTTACTTTTTACTTTGCATCTTTATACCAAAAATATTATATCTATCAGATCTCACTCTCGTAAGTGACCGTGAAGGGATTGACAACCCCTCATCGCGTTGGTTGCGAGTAGCTATCGTTTTGTGCAGGTATGAGGGACTTGAGCATGGCCTCCTACTGGATTGATACCTTGGTTCTCAAAAAAACTGAGGGAAATACTTACACTACTTTGCTGCATCATCCCTTCCTCTTCGGGGAAAACCAACGCAAGCTCAAGAGTTAGCAATGGCATGGGAGGGGCGAGAGCCCCTCCGAGATTGGATCTGTTTCTCTGTCTCTCTCTGTTTCTGCGTTCCCAGATTCTTCCCTTTCACCGTTTCTTATATTCCCGGAGATCCGTAACTCCGATTGGGCTGAAATTTTAACACAATCTCTATCCGGATATTAGCTTTCTTGCGGAGAAATAAGGGCATCAACCACCTTACGGGTGGCCCAGGGGGGCAAGCGCGCCCCCTGCCTCGTGGCCGCCTCGGGCACCGTCTCACGTGGATTTTTCTTCCCAAAAATCATATATATTCCCAAAAAAACTCCGTCGGTTTTTATCCCGTTTGGACTCCGTTTGATATGGATATTCTGCGAAACAAAAAACATGCAACAAACAGGAACTAGCACTGGGCACTGGATCAATATGTTAGTCCCAAAAATAGTATAAAAAGTTGCCAAAAGTATATGAAAGTTGTAGAATATTGGCATGGAACAATCAATTATAGATACGAGGGAGACGTATCAGTCGACGTTTCGGCGGTATCTTAGGAGATTCGTCCTCGACTGTGTTTTTCTCATCATCATCATCGCTGTCTTTAGGTGTATCCACCATGTATACGTCATACGAGGAGGTGGTCGTCCAACGTCCGGTGACTGGCGGGTTTTGGGCCTGCTCCTCTCCAGCATCGTCGTCCATACCGTCGATGTCTTTGGAGGCGTAATCAAGCATGTCGGTTAGGTCCTCGATAGTGGCTATGAAGTGGGTGGTGGGTGGGAAGTAAAATTCCCTATTTCCAGCCCCTAGTCCGGGCTGGGCATGATTCAGAAGCGGTTCCTCTGTGATGACGAGGGATCGCATTAGGTCCAAAGCCTTGTTTAAGAGCGGGGTTTGGACATGGTCGGAAGTTTCTGGGCCGAGCTCGCATGACACGGGTCTCCAGGGTTCAGAATTAATGTCTGAAGTGGAGTCCGGCCTTGCAATGATTGTCGGAGATGCTACTCTCTCTGGTTTTCCAGTGTTGAGCTCTAAGGCCGCAGAGAGTCCACGGGCTCTAGACTCCCGTCTTCGGACCTGATGATGCGCTCTGGATCTAAGGCCGGGGCAGTGGTTGAGGCCGCGAACCCTTGGAATATCAAGTCTCCTCGGATATCCGCGACATAGTTCAGATTTCCAAAACTGATCTGGTGACCAGGGCGTAGCTATCGATCTGCTCCAGAAGGCCAACCGAGTTAACCCGCAGTGCGAAGCCGCCGAATACAAAGATCTGACCGGGGAGGAAAATTTCCTTCGCGGCAGCATTGTTGTAGATAATTGATGGAGCCATCGAGCCTTTCGACGACGGCACAGTGGAACTCTCAATGAAAGCACCATTGTCAGTGTCAAAACCGATAGATCTCGGGTAGGTGTCCCGAACTATGCGTTTAAGGATCGAAGGTAACAGGACACAGGGGACACAATGTTTACCCAGGTTCGGGCCCTCTTGATGGAGGTAATACCCTACGTCCTGCTTGATTGACTTTGATGAGTATAGGGGTTACAAGAGTTGATCTACCACAAGATCATAATGGCTAAACCCTAGATGTCTAGCCTATATGATTATGATTGCCTCTATGGACTAAACCCTCCAGTATAGACACCGGAGGGGGCTAGTGTCGGTGTCAAAACAGGCGGATCTCGGGTAGGGGGTCCCGAGCTGTGCGTCTAAGGCGGATGGTAACAGGAGGCAGGGGACACGATGTTTACCCAGGTTCGGGCCCTCTTGATGGAGGTGATACCCCACGTCCTGCTTGATTGTTCTTGATGATATGAGTATTACAAGAGTTGATCTACCACGAGATCGGAGAGGCTAAACCCTAGAAGCTAGCCTATGGTATGATTGTATGTTGTCCTATGGACTAAAACCCTCCTATTTATATAGACACCAGAGGGGGCTAGGGTTACACAAGGTTGGTTACAAGGGAGGAGATATACATATCCGTATTGCCTAGCTTGCCTTCCACACCAAGTAGAGTCCCATCCGGACATGGGACGAAGTCTTCAACCTCATATCTTCATAGTCCAACAGTCCGGCCAAAGGATATAGTCCGGCTGTCCGGAGACCCCCTAATCCTGGACTCCCTCAGTAGCCCCTGAACCAGGCTTCAATGACGATGAGTCCGGCGCGCAGTATTGTCTTCGGCATTGCAAGGCAGGTTCTTCTCCAAATCCTGAATATCCGCTAAGTAGTGTCCAGCTCCCATAAATGTTGGATTCCTTGGCTTCTGCGCCCAATAAGGGCCATCTTCCATGCGTCGAGCGAATGCGAGGAGCCAGGGCGTTTTTACATTCGCCCCCCTAGCCAGGTAAATAAATTGTCTATTAAAGAGATGGGGATTCCTAGATCCAATCCACACCATCCTCCCACGGCGAGAATCCATCGGAGCGCGCTCGGAAAAAATCCATTCCATCATGGCTGACCACCGCAGCTCCTCCTCCCACCTCCACAGCCCTAAGCTCAGTGACTGGGAGAGGTGTTCCGTCTCGCACAACCGATTAGTAGAGTTGCAGACCCGGGGATTTCTCCCTCCAGCGTATATGGTCCCCGTCCGAGCTGGGCTCACCACCTATAATGGCAGAGAACAAGCGGAGAGCTTCCCCAATCCCTCTAAGGGGGAGCGGGTATGCCTTGTCCCTTACTTACTAAGGGGACTCGGATTTCCAATTCATCCGTTCCTCCGCGGGCTCCTGGAGTTTTACGGCCTCCAACTGCACAATTTCACCCCTGCTTCCATATTACACATCGCCGGTTATGTTGCCCTTTGTGAGCTATTTCCGGGCTGCAAGGCTCATTTTGAGCTATGGAAAAGGTTATTTTGCCTTGTGCCCTGCACACAGAAGGGGTCACTTTATCAGGTGGGCGGAGCTGAAATATGGCGCATCACCGAGACCGGATACCTGTCCGGTACTCCAAAGAAGACGTCCGAAGACTGGCCATCGGAGTGGTTTTATATGGAGGACGTACCCCTTCCAGACCCCGTTCGGCGAGGTCTTCCTGAGTTCAACAATACTCCTCTGAAGAAACGCCGAAGCTGGCACCCATGGATCCCCCAAGAGGAAGACAATGGAGAAGTCCTCTTCCTGATGAACCGGATTAAAGCGCTGGCTCAATCAGGATTGACAATAATCGAGGTTATGTCAATATGCATAATGCGGGGAGTGCAACCACTTTAATATCGAGGGCACCCCCTGTGGTGTTTTAACAGGGAAGATGGTGCCACCCGTTGCGGGCCCAAGGGACCGGACTCCGCAGCTGCTTTAGCAAAAAAATTGTCCGAGTTATTCAAGGGAGAAGAAGAGGAGTTCGCCCGTATCAAGCCACGGGATGGATTCTCCGTGTACAACCCTCCAAGCTGGGTAAGCTGTCACTCTTCACTCCCAACCTTCCCGCATTCTTCGTCGTAAATACTTACCTTGGCGTTTCACGGCAGGAACTGCGAAAAGCTGTAAGGGAGGTCAATGGCCCACCTCCACAACCGGAGGACCCTAACCGGGCCCTCGATCCCGGACTTGAAGAGGATCCGGACATATTTGTGGAGCTGATAGACATGCAATTCTATCAATTTGAGCTGCGATGACGCCATGGTGGCCATAACGGCCGACTACCCCGGACTGCTCCTTGTGTCGCACGTAAGAAAAACCAAGATCCCAGCTCCAAAAATAGGATTCCCTTTTATGCACTTCACCTACCGTACACATATGGTGTTTTACAGGGAAGGCATTCGGGACGCTGTGCCGAACCCGCAGCAACTGGCCAACAAAGGGCACCAAGGCCGGGTAGGCCTAAAAGGAAGGCGGTCAGGACGGAAACGTCGATGTAGAGGTATAACACAAAACCTTGCTACGTGGTTGTCATCTTTCCCAAAATATAATGGCGTCCATGTTTCTTAATAGAAAAAACACTCGCCGGACTATATCGGAGAGGCTGTCGATCAAGCCTCCACCAGTCGGGCTCCAGGGCCAGACATAGAGACGGAAGCCAACACGGGGCGAACACTAGATGCTCCTCCTACAGAGGATGCGGATGGACTATCCGCTACAAATTCAGAAGTGGAGAGCGCCATGAATCACAGGCGTCGCCGGGCCGTACTCCCCAGAGGCATTTGATGCCTTCAATTCCGGAGACGCGTACATCTGTGTTGCTCAAAATGGTCTAGCCAGAGCCACGGACCAGTATGTAAGGGATATACGGGTAAGCAAATCTAACAATTATATGTACCAGTAGCCCCTGAGACTTGAAGCAGTTGACACACCTGATTTAACGATCATTTTTTGTGTTCTTACAGAGAAGAATTCCCAATTGTCTCAAGAGCTAGACGAGTGCAAGGCCCAGCTAGGGGCCGCTGTTGCCGCATTGAAGGAGTCCGAGAAGGGTCCCCTGGGTAACACTTGTATCTATTGCAAAGAATGTGGGTACCAGTTAGTATGCGGCATGTATGCCAATCTAATAATAGATGTTGCAGGTGGCCCCGGAGTGAATCCGGAGGCCGTGGAGGCAGATGCGGCGCATGATGATCGACAACGAAATGCTGGCGAGCGCATGCTGACGCGAGTCAGGCAGGAGAAAAATGATCTCCAAGACGCTAATATCTAGCTGGGCGTGGAACTGAAAGATGTTCGAGCCCAGCTTGCGGACTCCGTGAAGGAGAATAAACGGCTTCGGCGCAGCATTTTTAGTAAGTGCTTGAACGAACTTTTTTTAAAAGAGTTCGGCGAAGAAGCCGGCTAATAGCGTTATGTCTGCGGATATACTGACAGGTCGTCCCGCGGAGGAGATGCCCGGGTCTTCAGGTGATCTTCTATTAGAGCTCTCACAACTGCACGAGCAAGTTCGGCAGGTGATGCAGGGTATTGCCCAAGCCTTGTGGCCATCTGCGTCCCCGCCCGTAGGCATCGGTGAACTTATAGAGAAGATCAAGGGAGCGCGGCGGCGCTTCCGGTTATGGAAGATATCAGCCTACCAACAGGGTGCAAGGGAAGCCTGGGATATGTTGAAGACACTATATACCAAAGCGGACTCAAACCACATGGCCGAGGTTGGACCCGTGGGGCCTGATGGGAAAGAGATTCCTGTCAGTTTAGTGTATGATCAAGTAGAATTAGCCGCAAAGTATTCCCAACAGGATTGTAGGCTAGACAGCCTGTTGGATGGAATAGAAGAAGAATTCAATCAGTCATAGTGACTGTGTACTTCAAATGACATATGTAATGTCCCTAGCCAGATTGTAAATCATTTGTCATGGCGGACCTTTTCGCTTCGACCTCTGGACCCGATAGTCCGGAGTGTATCCGAATACCCTCTCGGTTATATAAGAACCGGGGTATGCCACAGGCGTAGGGGTCATAAGTGCTTGAACAGACAAGTATCCAACTAGCTATGTTATATTACATGGATAGTAAGAAACATCTTCCAGGGAGAATAGTTCCGTTAAGGGTTCCTTTCCCTGGGTATGCATGCCCTAATGTGCATGTACGAACTGCGAAACGCAGGTTAAAAACATCTGGGGGCATGCGGTAATTTAAATGAAAGTCGTCTTTTATTCACCGACCGAATATTCCCTTAAGAACGCTAGCTTTTGGCTTCACCCAGTCTGAGGTACACATCCGGCTGACCCGGCAGTAACAATCACAGAGGTGCTCCCCTTATGCCCTAGCCGAATTTACGGGAACGTAGGGCATAAATACAAGAGCCAGGTAACCCATCTTGGCCAAAACTTAAGTCATATCGATGCATATAATGGCGAAAAAGGTACATGCGGAAGAATAACACATGTGCGGGGCATAAGGCCCGAAAAAATAGTTAGATTGAGCTTCTGTATAAGAAGCCCCCAGGTATAATTAGCGCGGTTAGCGCGTCAAGATTGTGTAACCAAGACACAAGTCTAGCCCTTTAGGGCATTGGAGAGAAGAACAAAAAGAAAGAGAGAGAGAGAGAAAAAACAGATGCGTGAAAAATTGATGGAGTTAAGGAGACGAACATAGTGTCCGGCACTAGGCGTAGAATCTTCGGAGTCTGGCTGCATTCCATGGGTTCGGCTCGAGTCGATTGTCCGATGCATCCCGCAGATGATACGCACCACCGGTCAGAACCTGGTTGATAATGAATGGACCTTCCCATTTGGGCTTGAGCTTGTTTTTTTTCTCCAGCAGGCATAGAACTAGTTCGCCAATGTTATAGGTTTTGGCCCGCACTTCTCTGCTTTGATACCTTCCAGCCTGCTGCTGATAGAATGCGGAACGGGCTTTTGCTACGTCGCGCTCCTCCTCCAAGGCATCCAAACTGTCCTGCCAATCGAGCTCGGCCTCTCTTTCTTCGTACATGCGCACTCGAGGTGAGTCATGAATTATGTCGCAAGGCAGCACCGCCTCAGCACCGTACACCATAAAAATGGTGTGTATCCGGTAGCGCGATTCGGCGTGGTCTGCAGCCCCCATAGTATGGGGTCAAGCTCCTCTACCCAATGCGTCTCTGATTCCTTTAAGGACCGCACTAATCTGGGTTTAATGCCGCTCATGATAAGATCATTCGCTCGTTTGACTTGACCGTTAATTTGCGGGTGATAGACAGAAGCATAATCGAGCTTGATGCCCATGTTGTTGCACCAAAATTTCACTTCGTCGGCTGTAAAATTCGTGCCGTTGTCAGTGATGATGTTGTGGGGGACGCCGTAACGGTGTACAACCCCGGATATGAAGTCTACCATCGGTCCGGATTCAGCCGTCTTGACAGGTTTGGCTTCTATCCATTTGGTGAATTTATCCACCATGACCAGTAAGTATTTTTTCTTATGGGTTCCCCCTTTAAGGGGTCTGACCATATCAAGCCCCCAGACCGCAAAGGGCCAAGTAATGGGGATGGTTTGGAGAGCGGTAGGCAGCATATGACTTTGGTTTGAAAATAGCTGGCAGCCGACACAATGCTGGACCAGATGCTGCGCATCTGCCCGGCCCCTCGGCCAATAAAAACCTGTATGAAAGGCCTTGCTTACAAGGGCCCGGGCTGCGGCGTGATGGCCGCCGAGTCCAGCATGGATTTCTACCAAAAGCTTCCGCCCTTCCTCTTCGGAGATGCACCTTTGAAGGACTCCAGTAGTGCTTTTCTTATAAAGCTCTCCCTCGTGGACCTTGTAGGCTTTAGATCGCCGCACTATGCAGCGTGCCTCATTTTGGTTCTCGGGTAGTTCCTGCCTAGTTAGGTAGGCCAGGAATGGTTCTGTCCACGGGGCGATAACGGCCATTATTACGTGGGCTGAAGGTGTTATTTCGATTGTCGAGCCTCCGATTGTGTCAGAGTGTTCAGTATCTGGGGTTGTGGCCGGATCCGGACTATTGTTGCCGGTGTCCCCTTCCCATACCACGGATGGTTTAAACAGTTTTTCCAGGAAGATGTTCGGTGGGAGAGGGTCACGTTTAGCGCCGATACGGGTGAGGATGTCCGCCGCCTAGTTGTTTTCCCGAGCCACATGGTGAAACTCAAGCCCCTCGAACCAAGCTGACATTTTGAGGACGGCGTTGTGATATGCTGCCATTTTCGGATCCTTGGCATCGAAGTCTCCATTTATTTGGGATATTGCGAGGTTCGAGTCCACACGCACCTCCAAGCGTTGAATGCCCATGGAGACTGCCATCCGGAGACCGTGTAATAGGGCCTCGTATTCGGCTGCGTTATTGGAGTTTGTATATAGTATTTGGAGTACGTATTGCACTGTATCTCTAGTGGGGGACGTCAGGACGACGCCAGCCCCTAGACCAGCCAGCATATTAGAGTCGTCGAAGTGCATGATCCAATTGGAGTATGCGCCATACTCTGTAGGGAGTTCGGCCTCTGTCCATTTGGCTAAGAAATCGGCCAGTACTTGCGACTTAATGGCTCGTCGTGGTTTATATGTTATGTCGAACGGGAGGAGCTCGATAGCCCATTTGGCAATCTGGCCCGTGGCATCGCGATTGTTTATTATGTCAATGAGTGGTACTTCGGAGGCCACCATAATTGAACATTCTTGAAAGTAGTGTCGTAATTTCTGGGATGCCATGAATACCGCATATGCTATCTTTTGAAAATGTGGGTACCGTGATTTGCATGCAGTGAGGATGGTGGATACATAATATACCAGCTTTTGAAGTGGGAATTTAAGTCCGTCCATCTCTCGTTCGACGATGAGCACTGCGCTCACAACTTGATGAGTTGCCGCTATATATAATAGCATTGGTTCGCTAATAGTTGGCGCGGCCAAGATTGGGTTGGTGGCCAGCATGGCCTTTATTTCTTCCAGTCCGGCCGTGGCTGCATCCGTCCACTCGAAGTGTTCGGTGCGCCGAAGAAGGCGATAAAGGGGGAGTGCCTTTTCTCCTAGTCGGGAGATAAAGCGGCTTAAAGCTGCCACACATCCAGTTAATTTCTGGATTTGCTTGAGGTCAGTTGGGATAGCCAACTACGACAAAGCTCGGATTTTGGCCGGATTTGCTTCAATTCCTCTACTGGAGATGATGAAGCCCAGGAGCTTTTCAGCGGGGACATTGAAAACGCACTTTTCTGAATTGAGCTTAATGTCGTAAGTTCGGAGGTTGGCGAACATGAGCCTCAAGTCGTCTATTATGGAGTCGATGTGTCTAGTTTTAATGACCACATCATCTACATATGCCTCCACGGTCTTGCCGATCTGCTTTTCCAGACATGTCTAGATCATGCGTTGATATGTTGCACCGGCGTTTTTGAGCCCAAAGGGCATTGTGTTAAAACAGAAAGGGCCGTATGGCGTGATAAATGTCATTGCGGCTTGATCAGACTCTGCCATCTTAATCTGGTGGTAACCGGAGTATGCATCGGGGAAGCACAATGATTCGTGTCCTGCGGTAGCATCGATGATTTGATCGATGCGAGGGAGTGGGAAGGGATCTGTTGGTGTCAAAACCGGCGGATCTCGGGTAGGGGGTCCCAAACTGTGCGTCTAGGCAGATGGTAACAGGAGGCATGGGACACAATGTTTTACCCAGGTTCGGGCCCTCTTGATGGAGGTAAAACCCTACGTCCTGCTTGATGAATATTGATGATATGGGTAGTATAAGAGTAGATCTACCACGAGATCAAGGAGGCTAAACCCTAGAAGCTAGCCTATGGTATGATTGTTGTTCATCCTACGGACTAAAATCCTCCAGTTTATATAGACACCGGAGAGGGCTAGGGTTACACAGAGTCGGTTACAATGGTAGGAGATCTACATATCCGTATCGCGAAGCTTGCCTTCCACACAAGGAAAGTCCCTTCCGGACACAGGACGAAGTCTTCAATCTTGTATCTTCATAGTCCAGGAGTCCGGCTGAAGGTATAGTCCGGCTATCCGGACACCCCCTAATCCAGGACTCCCTCAGCAGCCCCTGAACCAGGCTTCAATGACGACGAGTCCGGCGGCAGATTGTCTTCGGCATTGCAAGGCGGGTTCCTCCTCCAAGTACTTCATAGAAGATTTTGAACACAAAGGTAGTGCCCGGCTCTGCAAAATAATTTTCCACATATTGCCATAGAGAGAATAATATTTACACAAATCTAATCTGCTGACATATTCTGTAGCATGACATCACACCACGGCCAAGTCTTTATTCGAATCATTTTACTGTTCTACCTTAGCGCGTTTAGCGAGGCAGTTTCCTTGGCACGTCTTGTCAGAGCAGAGATCGTGTCCCCTTATTCCGGGATTCTCATCAATACGGGTGTGGGTATCCCAACCGCGCCATTGATTATGGCGCTTGGGAGATAAGCGAGTTTTACTAGGCTGGTGGGGACGCATAGTCGCGTCCACCCATATAAGGGGATAAGGATCCACCTTTTCATCCACGCCTTCTTCCTCCTTTGCCTATCCATTTCTGCGCACTCGAGCTCCAGCGCCCAAGTCCGCACACCCCACCTCAACCTTCTCCAGCCATGTCCGGAGCGGGAGGCAAGTGGATGGTCTCCTCCGTTACGGAGGGACACATCAAAAAACTGAGGAAGGTCGGATACTTGTCTAACGATATTGTGCACCGACTTCCCGAAGAGGGGCAGCTCATCCCCACCCCTAGGCCCCATGAGAGGGTGGTGTTCCTCCCCCATTTCCTCTGCGGACTGGGCTTCCCTCTCCACCCATTTGTCCGGGGGCTCATGTTCTACTATGGCCTGGATTTCCACGATCTGGCCCCGAACTTTGTCCTCAACATCTCGGCGTTTATCATCGTGTGCGAGGCTTTCTTCCGCATCCGCCCCCATTTCGGCCTATGGCTCAAGACTTCCAATGTCAAGCCGAAGGTGGTGCGCGGCACCCAAGCGGAGTGCGGAGGCGTCATGGTGGGCAAGATGCCCAACGTCCTATGGCTCGAGGGATCCTTCATGGAATCCCTAAAGGGGTGGCAGTCGGGGTGGTTTTACATCACCGAGCTGCGCGACCCTGAATGGGTCGCAGCCCCCAAGTTCCGATCCGGACCCCCTACGTGGCTCGCCTCCTGGAAAGAGACGGGCCTGTCGTGGGGTAAAAAAGGAGAGCTGACCAGACTCCAAACATGCGTCCAAACCCTGGTGGACAAGAAGCTCAAACTTGTCAACGTAGTCCAGGTTATGCTCATCCACCGGATCCTCCCGTGTCAACAACGGGCTTTCAACCTGTGGGAGTTCGACCTGGCGCGGCACCGAACTCTGAGCAGGCTCTTCGACACGACGTACGAAGATGCCTGGAAGGTGCTTTTCAAGGGCACCGAGGCCCCCGCATCCGCTACCGAGGATCACGGATTCAGCACGCAGCGTCATGCTTGTGCGGTAAGCTGTTTTTACCTTTTACAGGGTATTAGTTTTTCATAGTTTGACTCCATGCAGGATCTAAGCTCCCTTACCTTTGACAGGATTGGCAGGAGACGTCCGGACAGATCAACTATCCGGCTCCTTTGCCCGAAGGCCCAGCGGACGCTCGCTTGGCGAAGCTGCTGGTTCCGGCACCCTACGTGGTGCCAGAGAAGAAGGCCAAGAAGAAGGCCACGGGGACTCGAAAGAGTGCCCGGCGCCAGGAGGTGTCGGATTCATCATCCGACGACTCCAACGCGCACTCCTCCCATGAAGACGAGGAGGAGGAAGAAGAGACCTCTCCCCCTCCAGCGGGGGGAGCGAAGAAAAGCAAGGCCGCCCCAACTGGGGAGGCCGAAGGGTCCAAGAGGGGGAAGACCCCTCCTCTGGACTACTCCACCAACGCCGACGACGGCGAGGAGGAGTGGCCGCACAGGGCCAAGTCCCTGGTGAGATCGTAAGTATCCGGATACCAGAGTGATTCATAGTATTCCCCCATTGCACAGCTTTTCCTTACGTCGAACATGTCTATGCAGTCTACCCAAGGCCGGGCTCGACGAGTCATCGAGCGGCTCCCTGGATTCATCGGATGTGAATTCGCTTCTGGTAGCTACCTCCCCCCACCCTACGGACGACGCCGAGGTGGCATCCCAACAGGTTCCAAGCCAGGAGGAGGTGGTCCTAGAGGCGCCGCAAGGCGACCTCCCGGACTCCAGGCGTGAAGGGGATAGAACCCCCAAGGGCTCTAAGTCCGGCTTTGAGCCAGACACCGCGCCGGAACCTTCAACGGTTCCGGACTCCGGTAGGCACCTCCTTCCATGAGGAGCAATCCTACCGAGCCGGTGACCTTCGTCCAACCGGAGGCACCGGACAATTTGCTGGAGGTGCTTAACGGCGCCTCCATCGACGAGGAGCATCGCACTATTATGAGTGTGGTGATCCAGAAGGTTCAGTCCGCCAAGAGCGGACTGATTGAAGCCTGTGCCAGCCTTCTAACAGGCTTTGAGGTAAGTAAGGAATATGTAAAAATATTACCGCATAGACAGTAGCCCCTGTTGCTCTGTTCGGCGTTCGGAAAGAAAAGCCGAATAGAGGATCTAATAACATTTGCAGGAGTCTAACAAAAGCAAGTCAATATGCGTATGCAGGCTTCACTGCTAGCATCCGCCGCACTGACAGCGGAGGTGGGCACGCTGAAGCAGAACCTCGAGCGGTCCGAGCAAGAGCTCGGCCTAGCCAAGTAGCAGCTCGAGGAGAAGGAAGGTAAGAAATACCTTATTGAAATATGTGAAAGGTGCAATTGCAAAAAGTGACAGGATTAACGCGGCTATTATAGGGGGCCACAACTGAGGTGGCGACCCTTAAGCAAGCGCTGTCCGAGGCCGAGAAGAGGGCGGCCACGGAGCGCACCGAGCGGGAGAAGCATGAGACGTAGGTTGGCGAGGTGCGGCAAGAGCTCCAGGCTCTCATGAAAAAACATGAAAGTTTGGAGCTTGACTCGAAGACGCGAGAGTCTGAGCTCGCGGCGGCCATTGAAGATGCCAAGTCTGCCAAGGCCGAAGCCCAGAAGGCCCTCCAGGAGGTTGAGGCAATAAAAAAGATAACGGCGGGTAAGGCATTCTTCATGCAAAGCAAGCACGTAAAAGTGAATTACTTGTTACTTACCCGAATCCGGAGCTCTCCAGGAGCATTCGCAGACTTGCCCCGTAGCGTGTCGGATGCCGCCGCCTTCTACCGAGCTGAGGAGGGAAGCTCGACGGAGAAGGTGTTCTGGTCTCAGTATGCTGAGGCCGAACACCCAGTGCCCTTAAGCGACCAGCTGGAACAGCTGGTCGAGCTCCATAAGGTGGCCGAACAGGCCATGAAGGGCCTCATAGTCCGGTTGTGGCCTGGAGAGGCCATGCCTGGGAGCTACTTCGGGCTGGTGAGGCGGCTGGTGGAGGCCTGTCCAAAGCTTGAAGTCATCAAGTGCTCCGTATGCATCGAGGGTGCCCGTAGGGCGCTTGTCCGTGCGAAGGTGCACTGGGGCAAGCTGGATGCTGAGAAGCTTGTGAAGGACGGGCCACCGCCGGGCAAGGAGCATCGCAAGCCGGGGGAGGTATTATGAGGGTGTTCTGAAGGGTGCCCGCCTTGTGGCGGATGAATGTTCCATGGATGTAATTTTTCAGTAAACTCGCTCGTTTTGTCCTGTGCGCTGAAAACTTGTTCATGTGCGCTAAGCAATGCTTTTTGAATTTAAAATATTACCTTCTATGCGGTCATTTATCAAATTTGAGAGATGGCGAGTCGTCGGCTTCTGCCCCCATGGCACGAGTGCTGGGGTGTTCAGGATAAACATGAGCGCTCTTTTTCCCATTCTTGGGTCCTTCGAGGGAGGCGCTCAACACAACAAACAAGACAATCGGACTATAATGCTTGAACACTCTCACTTAGCCATAGAATTCTATAATTTTAAATTTCGGCGAAGCCCCTAGTGTTCGGAAGACCGAGTTCGGGGCGCTATCCACGCCTAGGCCGGACAAAGTCGACTCCTCGCTCTAAGCGGCATAAGTCTTTAGGGACTCAAAAACCTCTCGAACAGCGACCAGCTCTCGCCTCATCATGACGGTCAGTTTTAGCTTTCTCTACTGAGGTGCTTAGCCCAGCTCAACTGGGGCACAATCGCAGTAGTTCTCCTAGTGCTACCTTAGCCGATATAACAGAACGTAAGGTACCAAAACATAGGAGCCGGGCAAACCCAACTATTGACCCAAGACATGATTCGGAGCCGATGCATATAATGCTATAAGTTCGGGGTGCCGCACTTGTGAAAGTGTTCGGACTTCTCACACCATATTGTGGGGTACTTAAGCCCCTGGCGTATTGGCCATACCAAAGTGTACGGGTGCGACATGTCATTAATGAACATATATTCGTAAAAAAGAGTAATGCAATAATAGGCAGAGGCTATGCATTCTTTATTTAAAAAAGGCTGCGATCAAAGCAGGACGATACAAATAGTGCGATAAGCAAAAGATGGGACTATCAAATATGTCCTTTCCAGGGGCGAGCTGTGGAATGTTATGCGAAACAGGTATACTGCTCGTTATAGAGACCACCTTAGAGTTCCTTAGTGCGGCGTAGCTTTCTGCTCCCCTGGTTGTTGTATCGTTTGTGCGGCAATTGTACTGCCGGACAGGCCTTCCGAAGAGTGGAGTCCTGAAAGTAAGAGAAAATGAAAAAGTCGGCAGCCCCTAGTGCGGTTTAAGCCGTGTTTCGGGCGTGCCGTGATTGTGCCCCTCCCCTTTTACCCATGGTATTTCTAGAGCGTAGTTATGTACGCGCAACACTGGTTTCGCAAGTTTGCGAGGGCTGGGGTTGGGGCCGCATTGCTACGCTTGCTCGGAACGTGCCCGGCGGTCTTGTTGTAGGTTACTCTGGGCGCGCTTGATGGTGTCCAGACATTTAATGGCTGGACTGGAGAATTGCCTTGAGAGGCTGCTTTGTACTTCTGCTGCGATAGCCGCCGTATGCTCCTCTGTTCGGAGAGAGCGTTCGGTGTTTCCATTGACCGTGATGACTCCTCAAGGGCCTGGCATTTTGAGCTTGAGGTATGCGTAGTGCGGCACCGCATTGAACTTGGCAAATGCGGTTCGCCCGAGCAGTGCGTGATAGCCACTGCGGAACGGAACTATGTCGAAGATTAACTCCTCACTTCGGAAATTATCCAGAGATCCGAAGACCACTTCAAGTGTAACTGAGCCTGTACAGTTGGCCTCTACACCTGGTATGACGCCTTTAAAGGTCGTTTTAGTGGGTTTAATCCTCGAGGGATCGATGCCCATTTTCCGCACTGTATCCTGGTAAAGCAGGTTCAGGCTGCTGCCGCCGTCCATAAGGACTCTAGTGTGGTGAAATCCGTCAATAATTGGGTCTAGAACCAATGCGGCGAATCCGCCATGACGGGTGCTAGTGGGGTGGTCCCTTCGATCAAAAGTGATCGGGCAGGAAGACCATGGGTTGAACTTTGGGGCGACTGGCTCCATCGCGTATACGTCCCTTAGCACACGCTTCCGCTCCCTCTTGGGGACGTGGGTTGCGTATATCATGTTCACCGTCCGCACTTGTGGGGGAAAACCATTTTGTCCACTGTTGTTCGGCGGCCGGGGCTCCTCCTCGTCATCTCTATGCAGCCCCTTGTCTCTGCTTTCGGCATTTAACTTGCCTGCCTACTTGAACACCCAACAATCCCTGTTGGTGTGATTGGCTGGTTTTTTGGGGGTGCCATGTATCTGGCATGAGCGGTCGAGTATTCGGTCCAAACTTGAAGGGCCCGGTGTATTTCTTTTGAATGGCTTTTTCCGCTGACCGGGTTTAGAGCCTCTGAATCCGGCATTAACTGTCTTATCCTCAGCATTGTCGCCGTTGATGCGGCGCTTTTGCTTGTTGCGACACGACCTGCCACTGTTGTCCTTGGTATCCAAATTACCAGGGCTCTTGGTCATGTTATTGCTGCGAGCTAGCCAGCTGTCTTCTCCCGCGCAAAAGCGAGTCATAAGTGTCGTGAGGGCTGCCATAGATTTTGGCTTTTCCTATCCTAGGTGTCGTGCAAGCCACTCGTCCCGGATGTTATGCTTGAAGGCTGCTAGGGCCTCTACATCCGGACAGTCGACGATTTGATTTTTCTTGGTTAGGTACCGTGTCCAGAATTGTCTGGCCGATTCTTCTGGCTGCTGAATTATGTGGCTAAGGTCATCGGCGTCTGGTGGTCGCACATAAGTGCCCTGGAAATTGTCGAGGAATGCGGCTTCCAGGTCCTCCCAACAACCAATTGATTCTGCTGGCAAGCTGTTAAGCCAATGCCGAGCTGGTCCTTTAAGCTTGAGTGGGAGGTATTTGATGGCGTGTAGGTCATCACCGCGGGCCATGTGGATATGAAGGAGATAGTCCTCGATCCATACCATAGGATCTGTTGTGCCATCATATGATTCGATGTTCACGGGTTTGAAACCCTAGGGATTTGATGATCCATTACTTCATCTGTGAATCATAGTGGGTGTGCGGCGCCTCTGTATTGAGCTATATCACGACGCAGCTAATACGAGCTTTGTCTACTGTGTTCGGCCCGGCCGGATTGATTGTATCCGGAGTGACGATTACCGTCTCATGCCGTGGGGCGCCCACGCAATCCGTAGATCGATCTTGTTTGCCTTGCCTTGTCCTCCAATATATCTCGCAGGTCTGGCGCATTTTCCCGTGCCTTGGTATTTTTTGAGCGGCGTCGGGGTGCGGCTTGAGGGGAGGGCCAAGAGGCCTCTCTGTCATGGCCACAGGGTGGCCGGTCGGCCGCATCATGCGCTGCTGATGTAGGTTTAGGTGCTTCCTCCTCTAATCGGGGTAGCAGCCTGCGCTTTGGGTAGCTCTTGGAGGGGCGTTCGAGTTCATACTCTTCGGCCGCAAGGACCTCAGTCCATCTTTCGGCTAGCAAATCTTGATCAGCTCTAAGCTGATGCTGTTTTTTCTTGAGGCTGCTCGCCGTGGCCATAAGCCTGCGTTTGAAACGCTCTTGTTCGACGGGATCCTCCGGCACGACAAATTTGTCGTCGTCGAGGCTTGCCTCATCTTTAGAGGAAGGCATATAATTATCGTCCTCGACCTCTCTGTCTGCCGCTCTCTCATGAGGGCTGGCTTCTCCATCCTCGTGTGCTGAATCTTGCTGGAGGTGGTTGTCTTCGGCACTGTCCGGGGTGTTATTATCTCCCGTGCCAGAATCACCATTTTTTCTTTGGCGGGATTTAGAGCGGCTCCGCTGACACCGGCGCTTAGGCTGCTTCTTGGAGGGGTCATCCTCCGCTGTTCCATCGCCATTGCCTTCTTTTGGGGTGTCCACCATGTATATATCATACGACGAGGTGGCTTTCCAGTGCCCTATAGGCGCTGGTTCTTGATCGTCTCTTGCATCGGCGTCCATACCGTCGATGTCTTCGGAGTCGAAGTCGAGCATGTCAGTTAAATCATCGACAGTGGCTACGAAGTGGGTGGTGGGTGGGCTTTGAATTTCTTCATCATCCGCATCCCAACCTTGCTAACCATAGTCCGGCCAGGGCTCTCCTGATAAAGAGAGAGACTTTAGTGAATTCAGAATATCGCCGAAGGGCGAGTGCTGAAAGATGTCCGCGGCGGTGAACTCCATGATCGGCGCCCAATCGGGTTCGATCAGTAGGGGCGCGGAGGGCTCGAGTCTGGAGAGGAGTCTGGCTCCTTGGAGTCACGGGCTTCGCAAAGAATAGGGCTGGTGTTCGGCTCGATCGCCGTAAAGATTGCAGCCCCCGAGGCGGTGTCCAACCACCCATCCTTGATTGGCGCAGTTGGTTCTGAATTAAGGGTCGGAGCTGATGTGGGTGCGGCCTCCAGGGCACTATTCGGCGGCAGAGCTAGATCATGCCCATCGTGACAGTGTGGCGCGCTCGGCTGCGGCTCGAATCCGTCGAAGATCAAGTCTCCGCGGAGGTCTGTTGTGTAGTTTAAACTTCCAAATCTGACCTGACGGCCAGGGGCGTAGCTTTCGATCTGCTCCAGATGGCCAAGCGAATTAGCCCGCAGTGCAAAGCCGCCAAATACGAAGATCTGTCCGGGGAGAAAAGTCTCACCCTGGATCGCATCATCATTGATGATCGGAGGAGCCATCGGGCCTAAAAGTGACGACACAGAGGAACTCTCAATGAAAGCACCAATGTCGGTGTCAAAACCGGCGGATCTCGGGTAGGGGGTCCCGAACTGTGTGTCTAGGCGGATGGTAACAGGAGGCAGGGGACACAATGTTTTACCCAGGTTCGGGCCCTCTTGATGGAGGTAAAACCCTACGTCCTGCTTGATTAATATTGATGATATGGGTAGTACAAGAGTAGATCTACCACGAGATCAAGGAGGCTAAACCCTAGAAGCTAGCCTATGGTATGATTGTTGTTCGTCCTACGGACTAAAATCCTCCGGTTTATATAGACATCGGAGAGGGCTAGGGTTACACAAAGTCGGTTACAATGGTAGGAGATCTACATATCCGTATCACCAAGCTTTCCTTCCACGCCAAGGAAAGTCCCTTCCGGACACGGGACGAAGTCTTCAATCTTGTATCTTCATAGTCCAGGAGTCCGGCTGAAGGTATAGTTCGGCTATCCGGACACCCCCTAATCCAGGACTCCCTCAGGATCCTTTGTGCAAGCCTTATTAAGGTCTTTGAAGTCGACGCATTGGCGCCAAGATTTGTCCTTCTTTGGTACCATCACCAGGTTTGCTAGCCAGTTCGGATGTTTTATTTCTCTAATAAATCCGGCTTCCATTAACTTGGCTAGCTCCTCTCCCATGGCTTGTCGCTTAGGTTCAGAGAAACGCCAAAGAGTCTGCTTCACCGGCTTGAATCCTTTTAAGATATTAAGGCTATGCTTGGCCAATCTGCGTGGGATTCCTGGCATGTCTGAAGGATGCCAGGCGAATATGTCCCAATTCTGCCGCAGAAACTCCCGTAGTACGGTGTCTACAGCGGGGTTTAACTGTGCCCCGATGGATGCTGTTTTTACGGGGTCCGTTGGATGGACCTGGAATTTGACTATTTCGTCCGCTGGTTTAAAAGAGGTGGACTTGGATCTTTTGTCTAGTATCACGTCGTCCCTGTCCATCATGGAGCGCAACGCGGTTAACTCCTCCGCCACAAGGGCTTCGGATAATGCCTCGATGGCCAGTGCGGCTGTTTTGTTCTCGGCGCGGAGTGCTATTTCCGGATCACTAACTAGAGTGATGATTCCATTGGGTCCAGGCATTTTGAGCTTCATGTACCCGTAATGGGGTATGGCTTGGAAGATCGTGAATGCCTCCCGCCCTAGAAAGGCGTGGTATCCGCTACTGAACGGACCTGTAATTCTCCGGAGTGCCGAATACCACATCAAGTGTGATTTTCCCAGCACAACGTGCCTCCCGACTAGGGATGATTCCTCAGAAGGTCGTACTGCTTTGCTCAATGCGGTTGCTGTCTATTTCCATTTTTTGAAGAGTCTCCTCATAAATGAGGTTTAATCCGTTGCCGCCGTCCATGAGCACTTTAGTGAGCCGAAAGCCGTCTACAATTGGACCAAGGACCAAAGCGGCTGGTGCTCGGGTTGTTCGGAATTTAGGTTCGTCACTGGCATTGAAGGTAATAGCCATGTCACTCCAAGGATTTATTGCTGCCACATGGCAGACTTCAGCAAGGATGCGGAGTGCTCGCTTACGCCTATTATTTGAGGCGAAGGTTTCGAAGACCGTCAATACTGTATTGTTATCCATGGGAAGGTGCTCTGAGGTATTTTGGATGAGGAGATCCTCACCGCTCTTGGCCACCTGCCGGAGTACCCAACATGCTCTAAGGTTGTGTGTTGATATGGTATTCGTTGTACTATGGATTTTGCAGGGCCCGTTAAGCCATCCCTCCAATACGGTTACATGCCCTGTAGTGGGCTTTTGCTTCTTTGTAATTGAGTCGGGCGACTTGTGAGAGTACACCCTTTTAGTTCGGACTGGGGGTTTGTCAGGGCCGGATTATCCCAAAATTGCGTTTGGGTTTTCCAGGCACTTTCCATCGCACAGTATTTCCGTACTATGGTCGCCAAGTCAGCGAAGTGTGCTATGTCACGGCGACTTATGGCGTTGAGGATTCCCTTGTCCGTGCAATTGTTGCAAAAGAACAAAATTGTGTCTTCCTTGCGACAGTCCTTGACCTTATTCATTACAAGGAGGAATCTGGCCCAATAGTGATGTACTGTCTCTTGGGGCTCTTGCCTAATGTGGGAAAGATCGTTTGTATCTGGGTGGGTGGGTGGATTTAAGTCCGGACCTTAACCCAATCTGTGATCCCGGGGCAGGGGAGGTTCCGATCTTGGGAGTTCGGGCTCTGAGATGTTGCCCGGCGGGTTCGGTATGCGGCCTGATTCTGAGTTCACGGCTAGGGCGGTGTCCTCCTGTGAGTGAGTATTCGGCTCAGAGAGCTCGGGAATTCGAACATAGTTCGTCCTCAGGATAGAGGGAGAATTGCCGCATTGCTCCTCCACCACCGCTATCTGATGGGTGACCGACGGAGAATTAATCTTCCTTTGGTCAGGTTTAAGCCCGATCCGATCGTAGTCCGTAGTGACTCCCAGAGCGGCGATGCGATCCAAGAGCTCGTTCAAAGAGGAGAGCTCCATTGGGTCCATCTGTTCGGCAAATTCCGAGCCGATGTGGAGGCTATTTTCGATGACCCAAGAAGTCATCGTCGGCGCAGAGGCCGAGCGGGCGGTCATGACGAAGCCGCCTAGTCGGAGAGTTTGGCCTATAGCCAGGGCTCCCCCAGAGGTGATGTTGTCCTTGACAACAAGACGAGCCATCCTCCTTATGATGACGATGCAGTGGAACTCTCAATGAAAGCACCAATGTCGGTGTTAAAACCGGCGGATCTCGGGTAGGGGGTCCCGAACTGTGCGTCTAAGGCGGATGGTAACAGGAGGCAGGGGACACGATGTTTACCCAGGTTCGGGCCCTCTTGATGGAGGTAATACCCTATGTCCTGCTTGATTGTTCTTGATGATATGAGTATTACAAGAGTTGATCTACCACGAGATCGGAGAGGCTAAACCCTAGAAGCTAGCCTATGGTATGATTGTATGTTGTCCTATGGACTAAAACCCTCCGGTTTATATAGACAACGGAGGGGGCTAGGGTTACACAAGGTCGGTTACAAGGGAGGAGATATACATATCTGTATTGCCTAGCTTGCCTTCCAAGCCAAGTAGAGTCCCATCCAGACACGGGACGAAGTCTTCAACCTCGTATCTTCATAGTCCAATAGTCCGGCCAAAGGATATAGTCCGGCTGTCCGGAGACCCCCTAATCCAGGACTCCCTCAGCTAGGGTTGTACAGAGTCGGTTTACAGAGAAAGGAATATTCATATCTGCACGCCAAGCTTTCCTTCCACGCAAAGGAGAGTCCCATGCGGACACGGGGGAAAGTCTTCTATCTTGTATCTTCATGTCCCATTAGTCCGGCCCATGTTGCATAGCCCGGACGCCCGAGGACCCCGTAATCCAGGACTCCCTCAGTGACTAGTAGTGTTGATTACATCTTGTAGTTGACCACTAAATGGTTTATTTGGTGGAAGAGTATATGTTCAGATGCATGATGCTATTTAATACTCATCTAATCATGAGCATGTTTATTATTTTTGAGTAGTTACTTTTGTTCTTGAGGTCACGGGAGAAATCAAGTTGCAAGTAATCATGTGAAATTGATATGTGTTTGATATTTTGATAGTATGTATATTGTTATTCCCTTAGTGGTGTCATGTGAACATTGACTACATGACACTTCACCATATTGGGGCCTAAGGGAATGCATTGTAGAGTAGTAAATAGATGATGGGTTGCGAGAGTGACAGAAACTTAAACCCCGGTTTATGCGCTATTCTGTAAGGGACCGATTGGATCCTAGAGTTTAATGCTATGGTTAGAATTTATTCTTAATACTTTTCACGTAGTTGCAGATGCTTGCGGGAGGATTAATCATAAGTAGGAGGTTTGTTCAAGTAAGAACAGCACCTAAGCACCGGTCCACCCACATATCAAATTATCAAAGTAGCGAACACAAATCGAACCAACATGATGAAAGTGACTAGATGAAATTCCCGTGTACCCTCAAGAACGCTTTGCTTATTATAAGAAACTGTTTTGTACTATCCTTTGCCTCAAAAGGATTGGGCTACCTTGCTGCATACTTGTTACAATTAACGTTACTTGCTCGTTACAAATTATCTTGCTATCAAACTACTCGCTACTTACAATTTCAGCACTTGCAGACAATACCTTACTAAAAACTACTCGTCATTTCCTTCCGCTCCTCGTTGGGTTCGACACTCTTACTTATTGTAAAGAGCTACAATTGATCCCCTATACTTGTGGGTCATGAAGGCTATTTTATGGCGCCGTTGCCGGGGAGTGAAGCGCCTTTGGTAAGTGGAATTCAGTAAGGAAACATTTATATAGTGTGCTGAAATTTATTGTCACGTGTTACTATGGAAAACAATCCTTTGAGGGGTTTGTTCGGGGTATCTTCACCTCATCTGGAACCACAATTAGTTACCCCTCAACCTACTGCAAATACTAAAAATATTGAATATGAAATTCCTTCGGGTATGATAGAACAACTGCTAGCTAATCCTTATGCAGGAGATGTAACCGAACATCCTGATATACACTTGATATATGTAGAACAAATTTGTGGATTGTTTAAGCTTGCAGGTTTACCCAGGGATCAGGTTATGAAAAAAGTTTCCCTTTATCTTTGAAGGGAAAAGCATTGGCATGGTATAGGCTATGCGATGATATTGGATCATCAAATTGGAATCATTTGAAATTGGAGTTCCACCAAAATTTGTATCCTATACATCTAGTTCATCGTGATCGGAATTATATATATAACTTTTGGCCTCATAAAGGAGAAAGTATCGCTCTAGCTTGGGGGAGTGTCGGTGTCAAAACCGGCGGATCTCGGGTAGGGGGTCCCGAACTGTGCGTCTAGGCCGGATGGTAACAGGAGGCAGGGAACACTTTGTTTTACCCAGGTTCGGGCCCTCTCGATGGAGTTAATACCCTACTCGTGCTTGATTAATATTGATGATATGGGTAGTACAAGAGTAGATCTACCACGAGATCAAGGAGGCTAAACCCTAGAAGCTAGCCTATGGTATGATTGTTGTGTATGGAGTTGATTCCCTACGGACTACAACCCTCCGGTTTATATAGACACCGGATAGGGTTAGGGTTACATAGAGTCGGTTACAATGGTAGGAGATCTTGAATATCCGCATCGCCAAGCTTGCCTTCCATGCCAAGGAAAGTCCCATCTGGACACGGGACGAAGTCTTCAATCTTGTATCTTCACAGTCCAGGAGTCCGGCTGAAGGTATAGTCCGGCTACCCGAACACCCCCTAATCCAGGACTCCCTCAGTAGCCCCCGAACCAGGCTTCAATGACGATGAGTCCGGCGCGCAGATTGTTCGGCATTGCAAGGCGGGTTCCTCTCCAAATCTTGTGTACCTGTAGGAATAATGTCCGATTTTTGTAATGTAGTGCTCCTCGGCTTCCACGCCCAATAATGGTCGTCTTCCACGTGTTCAAACGAATGCGAAAAGCCGGGGTGTTTTTACATCCACACCCCTAGCCGTATAAACGAGCCGCCTATTTAACGGGATGGGGATTTAGGTCCAAACCACATCTTCTCCTTTCCGCGAGTTATCATCAGAGCGCTTCCAGCAAAGGTCCATTCCAACATGACCAGCCGTCGCAGCTCCTCCCCTCGCCCCTCCGGTCCCAAACCCGGGGACTGGGGGAGTTGCACCATCCCGCATAGCAAGTTAGCGTCACTTCAGGCCAAGGGATTTCTCCCTCAGGCATACATGGTCCCGGTCCGAGCTGGTCTCGCCACCTATAATGGCGGAAAACAAGCGGAGAGCACCCCCCAATCCTTCTAAAGGAGAGCGGGTGTGCCTCGTCCCCTATCTAATAAGGGGAGTGGGATTTCCAATTCACCCATTTCTCCGCGGGCTTCTGGAGTTCTACGGCCTTCAGCTGCACAACCTCACGCCCGCCTCCGTATTGCATATTGCGGGTTTCGTCGCCCTTTGCGAGCTATTTTTAGGCGTTGAGGCTCATTTCGCGCTGTGGAAGAGGTTATTCTTCCTGGTGCCCCGTTCTAAAGAGGGGTCTATATACCAAGTGGGTGGAGCCGAAGTATGGCGCATCACCGGGACCAGATACCTATCCGGAACCCCAAAGAAGGCGTCCGAGGACTGGCCTTCGGAATGGTTTTATATAGATGACGTCCCGCTACCGGACCCTATCCGGGTCGGTCTCCCTGAGTTCAACAGTGCTCCATTGAAGAAACGCTTGAGCTGGCATCCGCGGAGCTCTCAGAGAGAAAGCGACAGAGACGTCCTTTACCTGATGGGCCGGATAAGACTGTTGGCTCATTCCGAACTAACCATGATTGGAGTCATGGCCGCATGCATTATGCGGGGGGTGCAGCCACTTCAATATAGAGGCCACCCCATGTGGGATTTCAACGGGGAGGATGACGCCACCCGTTACGGTCGTAAGGGGCCGGCTTCAGCTGCCGCCCTAGTAAAGATCTTATCCTCTTTGTACAAGGGAGAAAAGGAGGAATTCCTCCGCGTCAACCCGCAGGCCGGATTTACTATGTACGATCCTCCAAGTTGGGTAAGTGAACAACTGCGCTTGCCCGTTTGTTTTGTACTCCCACGATTAGATATGTAGTCTAACGACTTCAATGCAGGAACTGCGACAGGTAGTAAAGGATATAAACAACCGCCCTCCACAACCCGAGGACCCAGAACGGTCCCTCGATCCGGACTCCGAAGAGGATCTGGACATATCGGTGGAGCTTATCGACGGGGTGTTCCATCAGCTAGGCAAGGACAATACCTTGGTAGCCATCACGGCTGATTACCCAGGGTTAATCCCGGCCTCCCAGGTGAAAGAAACCAGAGTCTCATTCCCTTGAGAGAGATCCCACTCTCACGTATTCCAGTGTTTCTGACGATAACCGTGTTTTGCAGGGGAGATTTCCGAGGCAGGAGGCCGAACCTGCGGCGGCTAGCCAACGAGGGGCCGTAGGGCCCCGGGGGTCAAAAAGGAATGTAGTCCGGACTGAGATGCCGGTGCAAAGGTATAGCACACCCTCTGCTTCCCTGGTGTTATTCTGTCCGGGCATATTAACGTTCGTGCTATCTTTAGAACGAAGAGACCTCGCCGGACTATATCCGGAGAGGTTGCCAATCGCGCCTCCACCAGCCAGGCTCCAACGTCTGGCCAGGAAGCAGAGGCGAGCACAAGGCGCGCACCGGACGCTCCTCCGACAGAGGATGCGGACAGGCTGTCTGCCACAAATTCTGAAGTGGAGAGTGCCATGAACCACAGGCGTCGCCGGACAGTTCTACGCGACGCTTGTTTCTCCCAAGAGGCTTTAGATGCCTTTAATTCGGGAGATGCGTACCTCCGTGCCACTCAAAATGGTTTAGCCAGAGCCACGGAGTAGTATGTAAAAGACATACGAGTAAGAAAATTTTGGTCAATATATATATACCCGTAGCCCCCGAGACTTGAAACAGTTAGAGCAACTGATTTAAGGATCATTGAATATTCAGGTTCTTACAGAGAAGAATACTGTACTGTCCCAGGAGCTGGAAAAGTGCAAGGCCCAACTAGAGGCCGCACTAGCCGCAGCAGGGGAGTCCAAAGAGACCCCCTCAGGTAAGATACACTTCAAAAGATTAGTATTGTGCGGTGTGGGTGAAAATCTGACAAATCATGTTGCAGATGGCGCCGTACTTGATCCAGAAAAGCAACAACTCTTACGCCGGCTAAAGGCCGGTGAGAGTACGTTGACAAAGGTGAGGCGAGAGAAGAATGATCTTCAGGATGCCAACACCAGGCTGGACGTCGAACTTAAAGATGATTGTGGCCAGCTGTCGGACTCCACGAAGGAGAATCAGCGGCTTCGACGCGGCATATTTAGTAAGTGCTTGAACGAACTTTGAAAAAAGAGTTCGGCGAGGAAGTCGACTAACAGAGTAATTTCTGTAGGTATGCTCACAGGTCGTCCTGTAGAGGAGATCCCCGGTTCTACGGGTGACCTTCTTCCCGAACTCATGCAAATGCACGAGCGAATTTGGCAGGCGATGCGAGGTGTTGCCCAAGCCTTATGGCCTGCCCACTCCATGCCCGAGGGCCTTGGAGAGCTTGCGGAGAGGCTGAAGGGAGCTCGGCGGCGCTTCCGGTTGTGGAAGATATCGGCCTGCCGACAAGGTGCTAGGGAAGCCTGGGCCATGGTGAAAACCCGTTTTACGAAGTCTGACCCAAACCACATGGCCGAGGTCGGACCAGTGGGGCCTGACGGGAAGGAGATCCCTGTGAGCTTAGTATATGGCCAAGTAGAGTTGGCCGCGAAGTATTCCCAGCAGGACTGTAAATTAGACAGCCTGTTAGATGGTATAGAAGAAGAATACAATTAGTCAGAATGACTATGTAATTTTGAATCGACATGTGTAATGCCTTCTAGCCGGATTGTAGATCGTTTGTCGTTGCCGACCTTTTCGCTTCAACCTCGAGACCTGACGGTCCGGAGTGTGTCCGAATACCATAGCGGTTATATAAGAACCGTGGTATGCGTGGAGACCAGGCGTAGGGGTCATTAGTGCTTTATCAGACAAGTGCCCAACTAGTTATGTTATATTACATGGTTAGTAAGAAACATCTTCCAGAGAATAGTTCCGTTAGGGGTTCCTTTCGCTGGGAGGCATGCCCTAAAGTGCATGTCCAGACTGCGTAAAAAGACGCAGAAAAAGGCATCTGGGGGCGCATAGAATGAGTAAAAAGATCATCTTTTATCTCACCGACCGAATATTCCCTTAAGAACGCTAGCTTTCGGCTTCACCCAGTCTGAGGTACACATCCGGCTGACCCGGCAGTAACAATCACAGAGGTGCTCCCTTTACCGCCTAGCCGAACAATCGGGGACGTAGGGGTAAGCACAGGAGCCAGGCAACCCAACTTGGCCAAAACTTAAGTCATATCGATGCATATAATGGTGAAAAAAAGGTACATGCGGAAGTTTGACGCATGTGTTGGGCGTGAAGCCCGTATAAATAAGCTTCTGTTAAAGAAGCCCCCAGGTTTAATGAGCGCGAGTGGCGCATCACTAGATGAGCCTTTAAGGGCTATAAAAGAAAAGAGGGGAAGGAGAGAAATGCAAGACAGAAAAATGCAAAAAATGGACAGAGGAAGGAGACGAACACAGAGTCCGGCACTAGGCATAGAATCTTCGGAGACGAGTGGCGTTCCATGGGTTCGGCTTGAGTCGGTTATCCGACGCATCTCGCAGGCGGTACGCCCCGCCAGTCAGGACATGGTCGATTATGAATGGACCTTCCCACTTGGGCTTGAGTTTGTCCTTTTTCTTATCCGGCAGGCGTAGAACTAGTTCGCCAACATTGTAATTTTTGGCCCATACTTCTCTGCTCTGATATCTTCGGGCCTGCTGTTGATAAAATGCGGAACGGGCTTTTGCCACGTCACGCTCCTCCTCTAGGGCGTCCAAGTTGTCCTGCCGATCGAGCTCGGCTTCTCTTTCTTCGTACATGCGCACTCTAGGTGAGTCATGAATTATGTCGCAGGGCAGAACTGCCTCTGCGCCGTACACCATAAAAAATGGTGTGTATCCGGTGGTGCGATTTGGCGTGGTCCGCAGCCCCCATAGCACGGAGTCGAGCTCCTGTACCCAGTGCGTGTTAGATTCCTTGAGGGACCGCACCAGTCTGGGTTTAATGCCGCTCATGATAAGACCACTTGCACGTTCGACCTGGCCGTTGGTTTGTGGGTGATAGACGGAAGCATAATCGAGCTTGATGCCCATGTTTTTGCACCAGAGTTTTACCTCATCGGCGGTAAAGTTTGTACCGTTATCGGTTATGATGCTGTGGGGAATGCCATAACGGTGTACAACCCCGAATATGAAGTCTATCACAGGTCCGGATTCGGCCGTTTTAACAGGCTTGGCTTCTATCCATTTGGTGAATTTATCCAGCATGACCAGTAAGTATTTTTTTCCTATCGGTCCCACCTTTAAGGGGTCCGACCATGTCAAGCCCCCAGACCGCAAAAGGCCAGGTGATGGGTATAGTTTGGAGTGCGGTGGGTGGCATATGGCTTTGGTTGGCAAAAAGTTGGCAACCAGCGCATCGTTGGACTAGGTCCTGAGCGTCTGCCCGAGCCGTCGGCCAATAAAAGCCTGTACGGAAAGCCTTGCTAACAAGGGACCGAGCAGCGGCGTGGTGACCACCGAGTCCGGCATGAATTTCAGCCAGAAGGTTCCGCCCTTCCTCTTCTGAGATGCACCTTTGAAGGACTCCGGTAGCGCTTTTCTTATAAAGCTCTCCCTCATGGACTCTGTAGGCTTTAGATCGCCGCCCTATGCAGCGGGCCTCGTTTTGGTCCTCCGGAGTTCCTGCCTAGTAAGGTAGGCTAGGAATGGTTCTGTCCACGGGGTGATGACCGCCATTATTACGTGGGCTGAAGGTGTAATTTCATTGGCAGAGCCTCCAATTGTGTCAGATTGTTCGGCGTCGAGTGGTGCGACTGGGTCCGGGCTGTTATTTGCGGGTTCCCCCTCCCATGCTACGGATGGCTTGAACAATCTTTCCAAAAAGATGTTGGGGGGCAGCATCGCATCTTGCTCCGATGCGTGCCAGGACGTCCGCTGCTTAATTGTTTTCTCGGGCTATATGGTGAAACTCCAGCCCTTCGAACCGAGCTGACATTTTTAGGACGGTGTTGCGGTAAGCTGCCATTTTTGGGTCCTTGGCGTCGAAGTCTTCATTTATTTGGGATATCGCGAGGTTTGAATCCCCGCGTACCTCTAGGCGCTGGATACCCATGGATACTGCTATCCGGAGGCCATGTAGGAGGGCCTCATATTCGGCTACATTGTTGGAATCCATGTACATGATCTGGAGCACATATTGGACTATGTCTCCTGTGGGGGACGTCAGGACGACGCCAACATTTTGGAGCCATCGAAATGCATAATCCAATTTGAATATGTGTCGTACTCTTTAGGGAGCTTGGCCTCCGTCCATTCTGCGATGAAGTCGGCCAAAACTTGCGATTTAATAGCTCGCCGTGGCTTATAGGTTATATCGAACGGGAGAAGCTCGATGGCCCATTTTGCAATCCGCCCCGTTGCGTCGCGGTTGTTGATAATATTGTTGAGTGGTACTTCCGAGGCTACTGTTATGGAACACTCTTGAAAGTAGTGTCGTAGCTTCCGGGATGCCATGAATACCGCGTATGCAATCTTTTGATAATGCGGGTACCGTGATTTGCATGGAGTGAGGACAGTGGATACGTAGTAGACCGGCCTTTGAAGGGGGAATTTGTGTCCATCCGTTTCCCGCTCGACAACGAGTACTGCGCTGACAACTTGATGTGTTGCTGCAATGTACAATAACATTGGTTCGCCGGTGTTCGGCGCGGCCAGGACTGGGTTTGTTGCCAATATGGCTTTTATTTCATCAAGTCCGGCCGTGGCGGCCTCCGTCCACTCGAAGTGTTCGGTGCGCCGAAGGAGGCGATAGAGGGGTAGTGCCTTTTCTCCCAAGCGGGAGATGAAGCGACTTAAAGCCGCCACGCATCCGGTTAATTTTTGTATTTGTTTGAGGTCCTTTGGGATATCCAATTGTGACAAAGCTCGAATCTTGGCTGGATTTGCTTCAATTCCTCTACCGGATACAATGAAGCCCAAGAGCTTTCCGGCTGGAACGCCGAAGACGCATTTTTCCGGGTTGAGCTTGATGTCATATTTTCGGAGGTTATCGAATGTAAGCCTCAAGTCATCTACTAGAGATTCGACATGTCTTGATTTGACGACCACATCGTCCACATATGCCTCCACTGTTTTGCCGATCTGATTTGCCAGACATGTCTGGATCATGTGCTGATATGTTGCGCCGGCGTTTTTTAGCCCGAAGGGCATTGTGTTGAAGCAGAATGGGCCGTATGGTGTGATGAATGCTGTTGCAGCTTGGTCTGATTCTGCCATCTTGATTTGATGGTAACCGGAGTATGCGTCAAGGAAACACAACAAATCGTGTCCTGCGGTGGCATCGATAATTTGATCGATGCGGGGGAGGGGGAAGGGATCCTTTGGGCAAGCCTTGTTACGGTCTTTAAAGTCGACACACAGGCGCCAGGATTTGTCCTTCTTTGGTACCATCACCAGGTTTGCTAGCCAGTCCGGATGTTTTATGTCTCTGATGAATCCGGCCTCCAATAGCTTGGCTAGCTCCTCTCCCATAGCCTGTCTCTTGGGTTCGGAAAAACGCCGAAGGGCTTGTTTGACAGGTTTAAATCCTTTTAGGATATTTAAGCTGTGTTCGGCCAGCCTGCGTGGGATCCCTGGCATGTCTGAAGGGTGCCAGGCGAAGATGTCCCAGTTCTCTCGTAGGAACTCTCGTAGTGCGGCGTCTGCATCAGGGTTCAGTCGTGCCCCGATTGAAGCTGTTTTATTGGGGTCCGTTGGATGGACCTGGAATTTGACTATTTCGTCGACTGGCTTGAAGGATGTGGATTTGGATCTCTTATCGAGTATCACATCATCCCTGTTAACCGTGGAGCGCAGCGCAGTCAGTTCCTCGGCCACTAAGGCTTCGGATAGCGCCTCAAGGGCTAATGCGGTCGTCTTGTTTTCGGCGCGGAGTGCTATGTCCAGATCACTAGCTAGAGTGATAATTCCATTCGGCCCGGGCATCTTAAGCTTCATGTACCCGTAATGGGGTATTGCTTGGAAGATTGTGAATGCTTCTCGCCCTAGTAAAGCGTTATATCCGCTTTTAAACGGGGCCACCTGAAACGTGACTTCTTCGGACCTGTAATTATCCGGCGTGCCGAACATCACATCTAGTGTGATTTTTCCTGTGCAGTGCGCTTCCCGACTGGGGATTATTCCTCTAAAGGTCGTGTTGCTTCGCTCGATGCGGTTCCAGTCTATTTCCATTTTTGAAGGGTTTCCTCATAAATAAGGTTCAGTCTGCTGCCTCCATCCATGAGCACCTTGGTGAGGCGAAAGCCGTCCACTATGGGACTGAGGACCAATGCGGCTGGTGCTCGGGCTGTTCGGAATCTAGGTTCATCACTTGCGTTGAAGGTAATAGAAGTGTCGCTCCATGGATTTATTGTTGCAACTTGATAGACTTCGGCGAGGCTGCGGAGTGTTCTTTTTCGCATATTGTTTGATGCAAAAGTCTCGAAGACTGTGAGAACGGTACTGGTGTCCTCGGGCTGGCTTTCTGCAGCCTCCAGAATTAAGAGGTCCTCGCCAATTTTGGCCACCTGCCGGAGTATCCAACACGCTCTAAGGTTGTGAGTTGGTGTGGCGTCCTCTGTACTGTGAATTCTACAGGGTCCATCAAGCCACCTTTCCAGTACGGTTCCATGCCCTGCAGAGGGTTTTGGTTTTTTGGTGTTTATCCCGGGTGTCCTATGATGATGCACCCTCTTAGTTTGGACGGGATTACTATTCAAGGCCGAATTATCCCAAAACTTTATTTTGGTTTTCCAGGCGCTTTCCATCGCATAGTATTTTTGTACTATGGACGCCAAGTCAGCGACGCGTATAATATCACGACGACTTACGGCGTTAAGGATTCCCTCGTCCGTGCAATTACTGCAGAAAATTGAGATTGCGTCTCCCTCGCGGCAATCCTTTATCCTGTTCATAACCAGGAGGAATCTGGCCCAGTAGTGATGTACTGTTTCCTCGGGCCTCTGCCTGATTTGGGAGAGATCGCTTATGTTCGGGTGGGCGGGTGTCGTTGAATCTGAAACCTCGCCCAATCGAAGATTCGGAGGCCGAAGAGTTTCCGAACTCTGAAGTTTGGATTCTTGGATGTTGTCCAACGAATCTAGCTCGTTGCCTGATCCTAAGCTCAGGTCTTGAGTTACATCCTCCTCTCCGCGGGTATTCGGCTTGGAGGAGTCGAGAATTCGGACGTAGCTAGTCCTTAAAATAGATGAAGGGTCGCCGCACTGCGCCTCTACCACGGCAACGTGGTGGGTGACTTGGGTAGAGTTAATTTCTCTTAGATCGGGTTTAAGCCCAACCTGGTCGTAATCCGTAGTGACCCCCAGGGCAGCGATGCGATCCAACAGCTCGTTTACGGAAGAGAGCTCCATTGTATCTAGTTGCTCGACGAGCTCCGAGCTGACGTGTAGGTTGCTTTTGATGACCCGAGAGGTCACCGTCGGCGCAACAGCTGAACAGGCGGTCATGAGGAAACCACCTAGCCGGAGGGTTTGGCCGACAGCCAAGGCTCCCTTAGCAACGGCACCGTCTTTAAAGACGGGAGGAGACATCCTTCCTGATTGTTACGGCATAGAGGAACTCTCAATGAAAGCACCAATGTCGGTGTCAAAACCGGGGATCTCGGGTAGGGGGTCCCGAACTGTGCGTCTAGGCGGATGGTAACAGGAGGCAAGGAACACTTTGTTTTACCCAGGTTCGGGCCCTCTCGATGGAGGTAATACCCTACTCCTTCTTGATTAATATTGATGATATGGGTAGTACAAGAGTAGATCTACCACGAGATCAAGGAGGCTAAACCCTAGAAGCTAGCCTATGGTATGATTGTTGTGTATGGAGTTGATTCCCTACGGACTACAACCCTCCGGTTTATATAGACACCGGATAGGGTTAGGGTTACATAGAGTCGGTTACAATGGTAGGAGATCTTGAATATCCGCATCGCCAAGCTTGCCTTCCACGCCAAGGAAAGTCCCATCCGGACATGGGACGAAGTCTTCAATCTTGTATCTTCACAGTCCAGGAGTCCGGCTGAAGGTATAGTCCGGCTACCCGAACACCCCCTAATCCAGGACTCCCTCAGGGAGGCTTAAGTCAATATTATATTCATGCCCCAATCATGAGCTCTCAAGAGAAATTATTATCCAGAATTTTCATGCTCGGCTTTCTCGTAATGATCAAACCATGCTTGATACTTCTTGTGTTGGTTGTTTTATGAAGAAGACTATTGAATTCCGGTGGGATCTTTTGGGAAGAATTAAACGCAACTCTGAAGATCGGGAACTCGACGAAGGTAAAGAGTCAGGTATTAAGCTTAAGTATGATTGTGTTAAATCTTTTATGGATATCGATGCTTTTCAAAAGTTTAGCACTAAATATGGACTTGACTCTGAGATAGTAGCCTCCTTTTGTGAATCATTTTCTACTCATGTTGAACTCCCTAAAGAGAAGTGGTTTAAATATCACCCACCTATTAAAGAAGAAATTAAAAAACCAGTACCAGTTAAAGAAGAAACTATACTTTATAATGTTGATCTAGTTGTTCCTTCTGCTTATATTGAGAAACCACCTTTCCCTGTTAGGATAAAGGAACATGCTAAAGTTTCAACTGTACTTAACAAAAGCTATGTTAGAACACCTAAACCTGATGAACAAATTAAAGTAGAACCTAGCATTGCTATGGTTAAAGATCTCTTGGAAGAAGATATTGATGGGCATGTTATTTACTTCTATGAAGAAGCTGCTAGAATTGCTAAACCTGATGGAAAAGATAAACATAGACATGTTGTTGGCATGCCTGTTATTTCAATTAAAATAGGAGACCACTTCTATCATGTTTTATGTGACATGGGTGCTAGTGTAAGTGCTATTCCTTACAAGTTATACCAAGAAATTATGAATGACAGAGCACCTGCAGAGTTAGAAGAAATAGATGTTACTATTAAACTTGCTAATAGAGACACTATATCACCAGTTGGGATTGTTAGAGATGTTGAAGTCTTGTGTGGGAAGATAAAATACCCTACTGATTTTCTTGTTCTTGGTTCCCCACAAGATGACTTTTGTCCCATTAACTTTGGTAGACCTTTCTTGAACACAGTTAATGCTAAGATAGATTGTAAGAAACAAACTGTGGGTGTTAGCTTTGGTGATGAGTCTCATGAGTTTAATTTTTCCAAGTTTAGTAGAAATCATCATGAAAAAATTGCCTAGTAAGGATGAATTAATTGGTCTTGCTTCTATTGTTGTACCACCTTCTGATCCTTTAGAACAATATTTGCTAGACCATGAAAATGATTTCCATATGCATGAAAGAAATGAATTAGATAAAGTTTTCTTTGAACAACGTCATGTGCTTAAACACAATTTGCCTATTGAAACTCTTGGAGGTCCTCCTCCACCTAAAGGTGATCCTGTGTTTGAATTAAAACAACTTCCAGACACTTTGAAATATGCTTATCTTGATGAAAAGAAGATATATCCTGTTATTATCAGTGCTAACCTTTCAAAACATGAAGAAGAAAGATTATTGAAAGTTCTAAGGAAGCACCGGGCTGCTATTGGATATACTCTTGATGATTTAAAGGGAATTAGTCCCACTCTATGTCAGGACAAAATTAACATGGAACCTGATGCTAAACCAGTTGTTGATCACCAACATCGGTTGAATACGAAGATGAAAGAAGTGGTAAGAACGGAAATATTAAAACTTCTAGAAGTAGGTATAATCTATCCCATAGCTGACAGTAGATGGGTAAGTCCCATTCATTGTGTTCCTAAGAAGGGAGGTAATATTGTTGTCCTAATGATAAGAATGAACTTATTCCACAAAGAATTGTTATAGGATATAGAATGGTAATTGATTTTAGAAAATTAAATAAAGCAACTAGAAAAGATCATTACCCTTTGCCTTTCATTGATCAAATGCTTGAAAGATTGTCTAAGCACACACACTTTTGCTTCCTTGATGGATACTCTGGCTTTTCACAAATACTTGTTTCTCAACCTGATCAAGAAAAGACCACTTTTACTTGTCCTTTTGGAACCTATTCTTATAGACGTATGCCTTTTGGTTTATGTAATGCACCTGCTACCTTTCAAAGATGCATGATGGCTATATTCTCTGATTTTTATGAAAAGATTATTGAGGTTTTCATGGATGATTTCTCTATTTATGGGAAGTCTTTTGATGATTGTTTAAGCAATATTGAGCGAGTTTTGCAGAAATGTGAACAAACAAATCTTATCTTGAATTGGGAGAAGTGCCACTTTATGGTTAATGAAGCATTGTATTGGGTCATAAAATTTCTGAAAAAGGTATTGAAGTGGACCAAGCTAAGGTTGATGCAATTGAGAAAATGCCATGTCCTAAGGACATCAAAGGTATTTGTAGTTTCCTAGGTCATGCTGGTTTCTATAGGAGATTTATCAAAGACTTTTTCTAAAATTTCTAGGCCTCTTACTAATCTTTTGCAAAAGGATATTCCTTTTGTTTTTTATGATGATTGTCTTGAAGCCTTTGAAACACTCAAGAAAGTCTTAATATCTGCACCTATTGTTCAACCACCTGATTGGAACTTGCCTTTTGAAATTATGTGTGATGCTAGTGATTATGTTGTTGGTGTTGTTCTAGGACAAAGAGTTGATAAGAAATTGAATGTTATTCATTATGCTAGTAAAACTCTAGACAGTGCTGAAAGAAATTATGCTACCACTGAAAAATAATTCTTAGCAGTTGTGTTTGCTTGTGATAAATTTAGACCTTATATTGTTGATTCCAAAGTAACAGTTCACACAAACCATGTTGCCATTAAGTATCTTATGGAAAAGAAAGATGCTAAACCTAGACTTATTCGTTGGGTTCTCTTATTACAAGAATTTAATTTACATATCATTGATAGAAAAGGAGCTGAGAACCCCATAGCTGATAACTTGTCTAGGCTTGAAAATGTGCTTGATGGCCCACTACCTATTGATGATAGTTTTCCTAATGAGCAGTTAGCTGCAATAAATGTTGCTAATAGTACTCCTTGGTATGCTGACTATGCTAATTACATTCTGGCTAAAAATTTGCCACCTAGCTTTACATACCAACAAAAGAAGCAATTCTTCTATGATTTAAGACATTACTTTTGGGATGGCCCACATCTTTATAAAGAAGGAGTAGTTGGTATTGTTAGACGTTGTGTACCTGAGAATGAACAGGGACAAATCCTACGGAAATGTCACTTTGAGGCTTATGGAGGGCATCATGCTGGAGATAGAACTGCTCACAGGGTATTGCAATCTGGATTTTATTGGCCTACTCTCTTCAAGGATGCCCGTAAGTTTGTCTCATCATGCGATGAATGTCAAAGAATAGGTAATATCGGTAAGCGTCAAGAAATGCCTATGAATTATTCACTTGCTGTTGAACCATTTGATGTTTGGGGATTTGATTACATTGGACCTTTTCCTTCCTCTAATGGGTATACACATATTTTGGTTGTTGTTGATTATGTTACTAAATGGGTAGAAGCCATTCCAACCACTAGTGTTGATCACAACACCTCTATTAAAATGCTTAAAGAAGTTATTTTCCCAAGGTTTGGAGTCCCTAGATATTTAATGACTGATGGTGGTTCACACTTTATTCATGGTGCTTTCCATAAAATGCTTGCCAAGTATGATGTTAACCATAGAATTGCATCACCCAATCATCCTCAGTCTAGTGGTCAAGTTGAACTTAGCAATAGAGAAATAAAATTAATTTTGCAAAAGACTGTCAATAGGTCTAGGAAGAATTGGTCTAAGAAATTAGATGATGCACTTTGGGCTTATAGAACAGCTTATAAAAAATCCTATGGGTATGTCTCCTTATAAAATTGTTTATGGAAAAGCTTGTCATTTGCCTCTTGAGTTAGAACATAAAGCTTTTTGGGAAGTTAAAGAACTCAATTATGATTTCAAACTTGCTGGTGAAAAGAGGTTATTTGATATTAGCTCACTAGATGAATGGAGAGCCCAAGCTTATGAAAATGCAAAGTTATTCAAAGAAAAGGTTAAAAGATGGCATGACAAAAGAATTCAAAAGCGTGAGTTTAAAGTCGGAGAATATGTTCTTTTGTACAACTCTCGTTTTAGATTTTTTGCAGGGAAGCTCCTCTCGAAATGGGAAGGCCCATATGTCATCGAGGAGGTTTACCGGTCTGGTACCATCAAAATAAATAATTCCGAAGGTACTAACCCGAAGGTTGTCAATGGGCAACGAATAAAGCATTATATCTCAGGAACGCCTATTAATGTTGAAAGTAATATTATCCAAACTTTGACATCGGAAGAGCACATAAAAGAGTCCTTCCGGAACACTCCAGAATCGTGAAAATAAGGAGGTACGTGATACGGTAAGTAAACGGACTCCGAAAAATCTGCAAAAATATTTTTTATCAGTTTTGGAATATTTTAGAATTTTGGAAATAAAGAAACTTCCAGGAAGCGTCCCCTGGTGGGCACAAGACACCAGGGCGTGCCAGGCGAGCCTGGCGCACCCAGGTGGGTTGTGCCCACCTAGGACACCTTCCATACTCCGTTTTTCTTCCATTTACTTGCCCTCCAAGATAAAAAAATCTATATATACTTCCCGAACCTGTTACCCACCGTATTACGGAGAAAATCCTTTGTTCTCTTTTTCCCTTGTTGTTTTCTGTCAGATCCCATCTACCATGGCTGCCTCAAGCTCCTCCAAGGACAAGTTTTTCAAGAACGTCATCAACCCATATCTGCGGGAGGTGGTGCAGCACCCTTAGGTCATTGAGATGCATGAGGGGCTGCTTCACCTTCGCGATGTGCTCTGTCCTAAGGGGACGGGAACCGTGGAGGCTAGGCTTGAAGCTGTGGAGCAAGATGTCTTCCGATGCAAGGGGATGGTGGAGCGTGGAATCCATGTCAATCACCTCATGATCACGGACCTCTCCCGTGATCTCAAGGTGGATGACAAGCCCATGAAGGACATCATCTTCACCTTCAACGAGCAAATCAACTTCCTCCAAAGCCAGATCTATGACCTCTAGAACCAAGTCTTTGAATATGAGGCGAGGTTTAAAGGTATGAGTTTGGCTGCTAGTTGCAGGACCCGTGAGACTCACTCTTCCTCTTATGATGGTGGACCACTGCCATGGAAATATGAGGACAAGGCCTCTTCTTCATCACCACCATCATCTTCTTCACCACCGAATGAGAACTAAGTATCGGGTATGGGCACTCCCCCTGGCTTCCGCCAAGCTTGGGGGAGGTGCCCCGGTATCGTATCATCCCACTATCTTTTTGCTTTTATTTATCTTAGTTTAATATTTTGCTTTAGATGAATAAAAGTTTAGTTCGATCCTTTCTTATTTCAGAGTTTGCTTAGTGATCTATCATTGTAATCATGTGCAAGTTATATAATAAAGTTTAGTTTGAGTTTTTGCTTTCTTTACTTTCATGTTGCAAATAAAGAAAAGAAATAAGAAAGAAAGAAAATGAGAAAGGAAATAAATAAAAGAAAAGATATAAATCAATAAGATAATATACTAATCCTATGGTAGGTGATAGCACCACATAAGGAAAAGTATAAGTAAGAAAATTTTATTAGAGATTGACAAACATAGCATTAGTCAATGATGCAACTCATGAAAGAATTAATAAGGGAAGAGAAGATTCACATATAGATATACTATCCTAGAAATCTTTTGTGATTGTGAGCCCTCATCAAAATATTATATGCCAAAATTGTTGACGTTAGACAAGGAAGACAACTTAATGGTTTATGTTTGTTTATATTCACATATAAGTCATATTGTCATAGATCCTTCAACATGTGGTGCTTGCCCCCTACCTTTGCTAGCCAAAAATTCCGCACTAAGTAGAGATACTACTTGTGCATCCAAAAACCCATAAACCCAAATATTTTTTAAGTGTCCACCATACCTACCTATGGATTGAGCAAGATCCCTCAAGTAAGTTGTCATCGGTGCAAATAGGCAATAAAAAATTGCTTCTAAATATGTGAGATCATTTATAAGAGAAAATTGATCATTGTATGAACTTGGATGACAAAGAATAAAAGCGACAGACTGCATAATAAAGGTTGCCATCTTAAGTGGCAATACAACGTGACGTTCTCTTGCACTAAGGGATTGAGCATGCAAACAAATAAGTGCATGGCAACCTCTTCTTCCCTCTGTGAAGGGCCTATCTTTTACTTTTATGCAAAGAGTCAAAGTTTTCCTTCTATTCCTTTTTATTTACTCTTTTGGCAAGCATCATGTGGTGAGGAAAGATCTAGGCACATATGTCTAGTTGAATATAGATAGCATGAGTTATTATTGTTGACATCACCCCTGAGGTGAGTATGTTGGGAGGCGAAACTATAAGCCCCTATCTTTCTATGTGTCCGGTTGAAACATTTTTGCTCATGGGTACGAGATGAGTGTCAGCAATCATAGAAGACTATATGATGGTTGAGTATGTGGACTTGCTTTAAAGGCTCTGACATGTGACTCTTCCTGAAAAGATGATGAATTGTAGTTCCAAAGTTGACTCGGAACATAGTTTGTTGGTTTCTAATAGAGTTTTTGCTTTATATTTCGATTGTGTGATGAATTGTTACTTATTCATAGGAAGTATATGATGCAAGTTCTATGATAAAAGTCCTATGTTAAATTTTGTTGTTTCTATAATAATCAACATGATGCTTCTATGTCCGTATTTTGTTTTTATCGACACCTCTCTCTCAAAGCATGTGGACATGTTTTTCGATTTCGGTTTTCGCTTGAGGACAAGCGGGGACTAAGCTTGGGAGAGTTGATACGTCCATTTTGCATCATGGTTTCTTACTGTTATTTATAATGTTTTTATCCATAATAATGCTTTTTGGAGTAATTCTAATGCCTTTTCTCTCATAATTTGCAAGGAACACACCAAGAGGGAGAATTCCGGCAGCTAGAAATCTGGACCTGGAAAAGCAACGTCAGGCCACCTATTCTGCACAACTCCAAATGAGCTGAAACTTCACGGAGATTTTTTATGGATTATTTAAGAAATATTGGAGCCAATAAACACTAGAGGGGGCTACCAGGTGGGCACAACCCACCTAGGCGCGCCCTAGTGGGTTGTGGCCTCCTTGACCCACCTCCGGTGCCCATCTTTTGGTATATATAAGTCATTTTGACCTAGAAAAAAAATAAGGAGAAGGCTTTCGGGATGGAGCGCCCCCGTCTCGAGGCGAAACTTGGGCTAGAGCACTTTTGCCCTCCGGCAGAGCGATTCTGCCGGGGGAACTTCCCTCCCGGAGAGGGAAATCATCGTCATCATCATCACCAACAACTCTCCCATCTTGGGGAGGGCAATCTCCATCAACATCTTCACCAGAACCATCTCATCTCAAACCCTAGTTCATCTCTTTGTATTCAATCTTGTTACCGGAACTATAGATTGTTGCCAGGGGGTGACTAGTAGTGTTGATTACATCTTGTAGTTGACTACTATATGGTTTATTTGGTGGAAGATTATATGTTCAGATCCATGATGCTATTTAATATTCCTCTGATCATGAGCATGTTTATTATTTGTGAGTAGTTACTTTTGTTCGCGAGGTCACGGGAGAAATCATGTTGCAAGTAATCATGTGAACTTGATATGAGTTCGATATTTTGATAGTATGTATGTTGTTATTCCCTTAGTGGTGTCATGTGAACGTCGACTACATGACACTTCACCATATTTGGGCCTAAGGGAATGCATTGTGGAGTAGCAAATAGATGATGAGTTGCAAGAGTGACAGAAACTTAAACCCAGTTTATGCGCTATTCCGTAAGGGACCGATTGGATCCTAGAGTTTAATGCTATGGCTAGAATTTATTCTTAATACTTTTCTCGTAGTTGCGGATGCTTGCGGGAGGGTTAATCATAAGTAGGAGGTTTGTTCAAGTAAGAATAGCACCTAAGCACCGGTCCACCCACATATCAAATTATCAAAGTAGCGAACACAATCATACAAACATGATGAAAGTGACTAGATGAAATTACCGTGTACCCTCAAGAACGCTTTGCTTATTATAAGAAACCGTTTTGGCATGTCCTTTTCCTCAAAAGGATTGGGCTACCTTGCTGCATACTTGTTACAATTATCGTTACTTGCTCGTTACAAATTATCTTGCTATCTAACTACTCGCTACTTACAATTTCAACACTTGCAGACAATACCTTACTGAAAACTACTTGTCATTTCCTTCTGCTCCTCGTTGGGTTCGACACTCTTACTTATCGTAAAGATCTACAATTGATCCCCTATACTTGTGGGTCATCAAGGCTATTTTCTGGCACCGTTGCCGGGGAGTGAAGCGCCTTTGGTAAGTGGAATTCGGTAACGAAACATTTATATAGTGTGGTGAAATTTATTGTCACTTGTTACTATGGAAAACAATCCTTTGAGGGGTTTGTTCAGGGTATCTTCACCTCGTCCGGAACCACAATTAGTTACCTCTCAACCTACTGCAAATACTAAAAATATTGAATATGAAATTCCTTCGGGTATGATAGAACAACTGCTGGCTAATCCTTATGCAGGAGATGGAACCGAACATCCTGATATGCACTTGATATATGTACAACAAATTTGTGGATTGTTTAAGCTTGCAGGTTTACCCAGGGATCAGGTTATAACAAAGGCTTTCCCTTTATCTTTGAAGGGAAAAGCATTGGCATGGTATAGGCTATGCGATGATATTGGATCATGGAATTGGAATCATTTGAAATTGGAGTTCCACCAAAAAAATTATCCTATGCATCTAGTTCATCATGATCGGAATTATATATATATAATTTTTGGCCTCGTGAAGGAGAAAGTGTCGCTCTAGCTTGGGGGAGGCTTAAGTCAATGTTATATTCATGCCCCAATCATGAGCTCTCAAGAGAAATTATTATCCAGAATTTTTATGCTCAAGTTTCTCGTAATGATCAAACCATGCTTGATACTTCTTGTGCTGGTTGTTTTATGAGGAAGACTATTGAATTCTGGTGGGATCTTTTGGAAAGAATTAAACGCAACTCTGAAGATTGGGAACTCGACGAAGGTAAAGAGTCAGGTATTAAGCTTAAGTATGATTGTGTTAAATCTTTTATGGATACCGATGCTTTTCAAAAGTTTAGCACTAAATATGGACTTGACTCTGAGATAGTAGCCTCCTTTTGTGAATCATTTGATACTCATGTTGAACTCCCTAAAGAGAAGTGGTTTAAATATCACCCGCCTATTAAAGGAGAAATTAAAAAACTAGTACTAGTTAAAGAAGAAACTATACTTTATAATGTTGATCCAGTTGTTCCTTCTGCTTATATTGAGAAACCACCTTTCCCTGTTAGGATAAAGGAACATGCTAAAGTTTCAACTATGCTTAACAAAAGCTATGTTAGAACACCTAAACCTGATGAACAAATTAAAGTAGAACCTAACATTTCTATGGTTAAAGATCTCTTGGAAGAAGATATTGATGGGCATGTTATTTACTTCTGTGAAGAAGCTGCTAGAATTGCTAAACCTAATGCAAAGATAAACATAGACATGTTGTTGGCATGCCTGTTATTTTAGTTAAAATAGGAGACCACTGTTATCATGGTTTATGTGACATGGGTGCTAGTGTAAGTGCTATTCCTTACAAGTTATACCAAGAAATTATGAATGACAGAGCACCTGCAGAGTTAGAAGAAATAGATGTTACTATTAAACTTGCTAATAGAGACACTATATCACCAGTTGGGATTGTTAGAGATGTTGAAGTCTTGTGTGGGAAGATAAAATACCCTACTGATTTTCTTGTTCTTGGTTCCCCACAAGATGACTTTTGTCCCATTATCTTTGGTAGACCTTTCTTGAACACAGTTAATGCTAATATAGATTGTAAGAAAAAAAACTGCGGGTGTTAGCTTTGGTGATGAGTCTCATGAGTTTAACTACTTGTCATTTCCTTTTTACTCGTTCATCCAAATTAGATGAAACCAACGCCTATAGTTTTGTCTTGTTTTCACCTATCCAGTGAATGTGTCACATCAACTTTTTGAAATTTTCAAATTTCAAAATTTGTTCAGATTCACATTCAAACTTCTTTTGATCATAACTTGAGTTTCGTAACTCCGATTTAGTTGATTCTTTTTGCAAATCGAAGCCCTTGACCTAAACTTTATGATAAGACCAAATCCACCCAATTTTGGTACTGTTAGAAATTGTTTTCTGTGGCAAGAGTTAATTTCTTGTTTTCAAAGTTTTTGAAGTCTTTTCTTCGATTCTTATTGTCTTGCATGCTCACGATAGATTGAATGGAGTGTGACGAGTAGAAATATCAAGAGTTATGAGTGTGAATCATCTTCATAAACAGCACAAGGCAAGTTCACACTTTGATCGTATCCCTTTTACCCAGTTTTTATGCATTAGTTTCAACCCCCAAACATTGCATGAGTAGGATTTTGATAACATGTGGGTATTGGGAAGTAGTTGATGAGGTAGGAACCTATTGTCTTGCATTCAAACCCAGGGTATTATTGCGTTATGCTTGCACTACTTTGCTATGCTCATAGACGTGGATTGGTATGTGAGATTCCATGAAAGATGTGAGAGTCATTATTATTAACTAAGGGAAACTTAAGGTGGCTACTTTAATACACATATGGGTGGATTGGTTGGGGCACCCTGGAGCACCCAGTGGTTTGCCCGGGCACCTGGAGAACCCAGTTCTTGCCCAAGGGGATCCCGGAGTACTCGTGTGATCATCCTATGGAATTCCACCTAGGCTCAAAGGGGTCATAAGATTATTCATGCTAGAAACTTCCGTGGGCAGCCACAAGCCATTATGGGCTCTGGCATAGTTGAATATGTTGTGTGACCTCTTTCAGTGGTAGGCTAGAAGATGTAGGGGGAAAGTAGGTGGTACTGTCTACCCAAAGTAAAGAGTTAATGCTTCGGAAAGACTGTGTCTCGATCATCCGTTTCTCAAACAACATGTAGTGCGAGAAATTCAACGGAGGAGATCGAGTCTTGTGGGGAAAAGTGCGCAAACCTCTGCAGAGTGTACAAACTAATCATGATTAGCCGTGTCCCCGGTTATGGACATCTTGAGTATCTGGTACTTGAATTACTATGTTGATATCATCACTCTATTTAATGAAATTGTTGGGTTATTAATGATTTGGGATTGAGTTGGGGTTACCTTCTCAATAATTTCAACAAACTTTGTAGTTAAATAAAATTTATTCCTTTGTTGTAGGGAAAAATAGCTTTATGCAAAAAATTAAACTTAGAGCCTCCACCAGCCAAATATGCATATAGAGATAGCCGTTCTCATTTTTATCCTACGGTGTGAATTTGCCAGTACATTCAATGTACTGACCTACATGGCTGCAACGTCTCATGTTGCAGGAATCTTACGACGAGTAAGTGATACATTAGGGTTACGATGTCTACACTCAACTTTGCCGTTGGTGTTGATGGGAATCCAAAACTTTGTTGTTACTTTCGCTATATGGATTGAGGTAATAGTATTTACGTTACTTTATACATGTGATTTACCTCTGTTATAAATCTTCGAGTACTGTGTGTGTCAGCATACCGATCCAGGGATGACACTTAAGCACACAGACTTGATCCATTTGGGTCGGGTCGCTACAACTGGTCACCGGAAGAGGAACTGCCCCAATTATTTGGCGGATAAGAAGGATGGCAAAGTGAACAAAGGCATATTTGATATACATGTTATTGATATGTACCTTACTAATGCTCGTAGTAGTGCCTTGGTATTTGATACTAGTTCAGTTGCTCATATTTGTAACTTGAAACAGGGGCTATGGATTAAACGAAGATTGGCTAAGGACGAGGTGACGATGCGCGTCGGGAATGGTTCCAAGGTCGATGTGATCGCCGTCGGCACGCTACCTCTACATCTACCTTCAGGATTAGTTTTAGACCTGAATAATTGTTATTTGGTGCCAGCGTTGAGCATGAACATTATATCTGGATCTTGTTTAGTGCGAGACGTTTATTCATTTAAATCAGAGAATAATGGTTGTTCTATTTATATGAGTAATATCTTTTATGGTCATGCACCCTTGAAGAGTGCTCTATTTTTGTTAAATATCGATTGTGGTGATACACATATTCATAATATTGATGCCAAAAGATGCAAAGTTGATAATGATAGTGCAACATATTTGTGGCACTACCGTTTAGGTCATATTGGTGTAAAGCGCATGAAGAAACTCCATGCAGATGGGCTTTTGGAATCTTTTCATTATGAATCATTTGATACTTGTGAACCATGCCTCATGGGCAAGATGACTAAAAATCCGTTCTCCAAAATAATGGAGTGAGCTAATGACTTATTGGAAATAATTCATATCGATGTATGCAGTCCAATGAGTGTTGAAGCTCGCGGTGGGTATCATTATTTTCTGACCTTCACAGATGATTTAAGCAGATATGAGTATATCTACTTGATGAAACACAAGTCTAAAACATTTGAAAAGTTCAAAGAATTTCAGAGTGAAGTGGAGAATCATCGTAACAAGAAAATAAAGTTTCTATGATCTGATCATGGAGGCGAATATTTGAGTTACGAGTTTGGCCTTCATTTAAAACAATGTGGAATAGTTTCACAACTCAAGCCACCTGGAACACCATAGTGTAATGGTGTGTGCGAACGTCGTAACCGTACTCTATTGGATATGATGCGTTTTATGATGTCTCTTACCGATTTGCCTTTATCATTTTGGGGTTATGCATTAGAGACAGCTGCATTCACGTTAAATAGGGCACTGTCTAAATCCATTGAGATGACTTTGTATCAACTGTGGTTTGGCAAGAAACCTAAGCTGTCATTTCTTAAAGTTTGGGGTTGCGATGCTTATGTGAAAAAGCTTCAGCCTGATAAGCTCGAACCCAAATCGGAGAAGTGCGTCTTCACAGAATACCCAAAAGAAACTGTTGGGTACACCTTCTACCACATATCCGAAGGCAATATCTTTGTTGCTAAGAATGGTTCTGTGACGCCCCAAGACCGGAGCTTCAGATGCCTTCCAGGGTTTCCGGGTTTCCTCGTGTGATTTGTTGGGTCCGTTGCATTTCATCTTTGCATCATGTGCATTGCATCATGTCATCATGCCATCATGTCATTTCTTTTTTAACTCAACTAAATAAATGGCATGGGTCTTTGATCCATTTAAACCGAGGGAATTCACGTGGTGATTTCTCTATATAACATATCCTCCAAATATTTTAGGGAGCTATATTAAACATTCCAATTATGTGGAATTATCATCACACACTTGCAAATATTTTCCCCATGCCTTCGTCCCATTTTTTTCCCTTCTCTATTAATGTCCATTCTTTTCCTATAAATTCTAGACTGGTGCCAGGATCACCTCCTCCAATTTTCAGATCCTTTGAACTTGTTTTGGTTGGATTCAAAAATATCTCAAGTTTGAATCTAATTCAAACTTGAATTATTTTTCTATCTCTAAAATATTGCCAAACCATGTTATTCTATTTGGGTAAAGTTTCGGCACTCTAAGAATATTTTATTTCCTAAAATATTCTTTCCCTAACCCTCTCTTTATTTTTTTTCTTCTCTCTAGTTGTTTTTTTCTGTTGAAGCAAATTAGAGAGGAGTAGGAGAGAGTAGCCCAGTCCAGGCCGGCCTCCCTGGGTCTCCCTAGGCCAAACTCTAGGCCGGCCCGTTTGTTCTTGGCAGCCCAGCCATGCCGACCGGCCTCCAAGGCCCAGTCTTTTCCCTCCTAAGGCCCAAGGCCATCCAGCCAGCAGCGCCAGGCCTAACCCTAGCCTTCCCCGCTCGTTCCCGTGGCCTCTCCTCGAACTCCCTCGCGCTGCCAGGAGACCGTGAGCGTGTTGTCTCGCTCGATCTCCCTTCCCCTCCTTCCACCTAGCGTCTCCTCCGGCCTCCCCTTTCGTCTATGTCGTTTGCTGATCCGTGCCTCGAGCACCGGCGTTCCAAGGGCGGCCGCCTGTGGCTCGTCGTGGCCGTAGCTCCCCACCACCAGCAAGCAGCCGGGCCGTGCCAGCGACTGCCGTCGTGACGACCTCCACCAGCAGCCTCTCCTTCGCCCCGCTGCATCCTCTGCATGCCGCGCCCGATTCCCTCGTTTTTCTCCTCTGGCCGCTATAGGAGCCTCGCACCCGACCCCCTCGCTGGGGCCATGGTTGCTCGTGACCCCACCTTCCTACACCTCCATTCGCCACCTACCGCTGCTCCGCCTCGATCGAGCTCCATCCCCTGCTGTCATTGGATTGCCAAGATGCAGCCCCGACACCATCGACCCCTTCCTCCTTCAATGTTCGAGCCTTCATGCCCGAGGCCTTCGTCATCTCCCTGTGATGCGCTGCGTGCGACCGTGACAGCCACATGGTCTCCACCTCGGCAGCCCCCTGCTGCTGGTTCGCGCTCCTTCGTTGTTGGTCGCATGGACGCCAAGACTTGTTGCCGAGACCATGACCGCCCCGATTTGCTTACGCTTGCTAGACAGACAAGTACACGAGAGGCCGCGTTGACCACAAGTACCCCTCCGGATATGCCGAGGTCGACTACGCTCGGCGATGCGACAAGTACCTCTACCGACGACCCCGGACATCTACGAAAACGTGTGCCACTACCATCGCCGTGTACCACTACGCCCAAGTTCCACTACAAGATGTACCACTATCGTCGCCGAAGACCGTCAAGTGTACAACTACCGCCACCGTTGATTTGACAAGAAAACGTGTACCACTACTTCCACGACGTCCCGTGAACGCCTACTTCCTCTACACCGCTCCGAACTCGAACCGCTTCGAAAAATGCACGCTTCAAAGGTATAACCCCGAGACGATCACCCGTGGACCGAATGCATGTGTTGTATGAGATGCTCATGTTTGCACCGTGATCGAGTTGTCGCTTGCGATGCCCCTCTTTTGCCATGCCACCTTCATGTGGGACACCCGGTATCCGGGATCACTCCCCATCTCTTGCGTGTTAAACACATCCGCACACTTCTCGTTTGCATTGGTATCTCACTCAAGTTGTCGTTGCCGTGGCACCCCTTTCGTTTCCACCATGGTGACAAATGCTTCATAATAATGCTCTTGTCAACTTTTAATAATAATTGCATAAAACTTGCACATGTCATCCGCATCATGTTAACAACATCAAGAATGTTTAATTTGTTGTTTGCATTAATTTGCTAAATGCATATGGGGATTTACCGGATTCGTTATTTGTTATATCTGGCCCCATTTAAATTGTTTAGATGGTGTAGTTTTGTTATGCCTCACCCTCTTGCCATGTTTAACAACATTTAATATTGTTGGGTACATAAACAAGATCGAATCTAAATAACTTGAATGTGGTGTTCCGTCAATATGCAACTCGTTGCATATTGAGCTCCACTTAATTTGTAGGATTGCTTGTGCATTTTGCCATGTCTTGCCCTCTTTAAACCGGACATGCATCATACTTGGTTGTGCATCGTGCCATGATTATGTGATGGTTGTTTACTATGTTGTTTGCTTCTTTCCGGGTTGCCTTTCTCGTAGCTTCGGTTCCGTTCCGGAGTTGTGAGGATCCGTTCGACTTCGTCCGTGTGTCTTCTTCATGACTCGTTCTTCTTCCTTGCGGGATCTCAGGCAAGATGATCCATACCCTCGAAATCACTTCTATCTTTGCTTGCTTAGTTGCTCGCTCTTTTGCTATGCCTATGCTGCGATACCTACCACTTGCTTATCATGCCTCCCATATTGTTGAACCAAGCCTCTAACCCACCTTATCCTAGCAAACCGTTGTTTGGCTATGTTACCGCTTCTCAGCCCCTCTTATAGCGTTGTTAGTTGCAGGTGAAGATTGAAGTTTGTCCCTTGTTGGAACATGGAGATGTTGTTCCTTGTTGGAACATGTTTACTTGGGGATATCACTATATATCTTATTTAATTAATGCATCTATATACTTGGTAAAGGGTGGAAGGCTCGGCCTTATGCCTGGTGTTTTGTTCCACTCTTGCTGCCCTAGTTTCCGTCATATCGGTGTTATGTTCCCGGATTTTGCGTTCCTTACGCAGTTGGGTTATAATGGGAACCCCTTGATAGTTTGCTTTGAATAAAACTCCTCCAGCAAGGCCCAACCTTGGTTTTACCATTCGCCACCTAGCCTTTTTCCCTTGGGAGTCGCGCATCCCAAGGGTCATCTTATTTTAAACCCCCCGGGCCAGTGCTTGTCTAAGTGTTGGTCCAAACTAGAGCCCCTTGCAGCGCCACCTCGGGGAAACTCGAGGGCTGGTTTTAGCTATACGGATTGCTTATCCGGTGTTGCCCTGAGAACGAGATATGTGCAGCTCCTATCGGGATGTCGGCGCATCGAGTGGTCTTGCTGAACTTGTTTTACCATTGTCGAGGATGTCTTGTTGTACCGAGATACCAAATCTGATCGGAATGTCTCGGGAGGAGGTCTATTCCTTCGTTGACCGTGAGAGCTTGTCATGGGCTAAGTTGGGACACCCCTGCAGGGATTTGAACTTTCGAAAGCCGTGCCCGCGGTTATGGGCAGATGGGAATTTGTTAATGTCCGGTTGTAGAAAACCTAAACTTGACCTTAATTAAAATGAATCAACCGCGTGTGTTACCGTGATGGTCTCTTTCCGGCGGAGTTCGGGAAGTGAACACGGTGTTGGAGTTATGCTTGACGTAGGTTGTTTTAGGATCACTTCTTGATCATACTTGTATCGACCGTGCTTTGCCTTCTCTTCTCGCTCTCATTTGCGTATGTTAGCCACCATATATGCTAGTCGCTTGCTGCAGCTCCACCTCATACCTTTACCTTACCCATAAGCTTAAATAGTCTTGATCGCGAGGGTGCGAGATTGCTGAGTCCCCGTGGCTCATAGATACTTCCAAAACCAGCTTGCAGGTGCCGATGAGTCCGTGCAGGTGACGCAACCAAGCTCAAGGAGGAGCTCGATGAAGATCTTGTCCTTTGTGTTGTTCCGTTCTAGTCGATCAGTAGTGGAGCCCAGTTGGGGTCGATCGGGGACCTTGTCGCATTTGGGGTTCTTCTTTTATTTTGGCTCCGTAGTCGGGCCTTGTTTGTAACTGGTTGATGTAATGCTTTATTTATGTATTTGTGTGAAGTGGCGATTGTAAGCCAACTATGTATCTTTTTCCCATATTGTATTACTTGGGTTGTGTGAAGATTACCTCACTTGCGACATTGCTTTCAATGCGGTTATGCCTCTAAGTCATGCTTCGACACGTGGGAGATATAGCCGCATCGAGGGCGTTACAGGTTCCTTTCTAGAGAAGGAATTTCTCTCGAAAGAAGTGAGTGGGAGGAAAGTATAGCTTAATGAGGTCATTGTACCTTCTCTCGAATTGGAAAGTAGCTCATCACATAAAATCGTTCCCGTGATGCCTACACCAACTAGAGAGGAAGCTAATGATAATGATCATGAAACTTCAGATCAAGTTACTACCGAACCTCGTAGGTCAACCAGAGCACGTTCTGCACCAGAGTGGTATGGTAATCCTGTTTTGGAAGTCATGTTACTAGACCATGACGAACCTATGAACTATGAAGAAGCGATGATGAGCCCAGATTCCGATAAATGGCCTAAGGCCATGAAATCTGAGATAGGATCCATGTATGAGAACAAAGTGTGAACTTTGGTTGACTTGCCCAATGATTGACGAGCCATAGAGAACAAATGTATCTTCAAGAAGAAGACTGGCATTGATGGTAATGTTACTGTCTACAAAGCTCGACTTGTCGTGAAAGGTTTTCGACAAGTTCAAGGAGTTGACTACGATAAGACCTTCTCACCCGTAGCGATGCTTAAGTCTGTCCGAATCATGTTAGCAATTGCCGCATTTTATGATTATGAAATCTGGCAAATGGACGTCAAAACTGCATTCCTTAATGGATTTCTTAAAGAAGAGTTGTATATGATGCAACCAGAAGGTTTTTTCAATCCTAAAGGTGCTAACAAAGTGTGCAAGCTCCGGCGATCCATTTATGGACTGGTGCAAGCATCTCGGAGTTGGAATATACGCTTTGATGAGGTGATCAAAGCATATGGTTTTATACAGACTTTTGGAGAAGTTTGTATTTACAAGAAAGTGAGTGGGAGCTATGTAGCATTTCTAATATTATATGTGGATGACATATTGTTGATTGGAAATGATGTAGAATTTTTGGATAGCATAAAAGGATACTTGAATAAAAGTTTTTCAATGAAAGACCTTGGTGAAGCTGCTTATATATTGGGCATCAAGATCTATAGAGATAGATCAAGATGCTTAATTGGACTTTCACAAAGCACATACCTTGATAAAGTTTTGAAGAAGTTCAAAATGGACCAGTCAAATAAAGGGTTCTTGCTTGTGTTACAAAGTGTGAAGTCGAGTCATACTCAATGCCCGACCACTACAGAATATAGAGAGAAAATGAAAGTCATTCCCTATGCCTCGGCCATAGGTTCTATCATGTATGCCATGCTATGTACCAGACTTGATGTGTGCCTTGCTATAAGTCTAGCAGGGAGGTACCAAAGCAATCCATGAGTGGGTCACTGGACAGTGGTCAAGAACATCCTGAAGTACCTGAAAAGGACTAAGGATATGTTTCTCGTTTATGGAGGTGACAAAGAGCTTGTCGTAAATGGTTACGTCTATGCTAGCTTTGACACTAATCCGGATGACTATAAGTCACAAACCGAATACGTATTTATATTGAATGGTGGAGCTGTCAGTTGATGCAGTTCCAAGCAGAGCGTCGTGGCGGGATCTACATGTGAAGCGGAGTACATAGCTACTTAGGAAGCAGCGAATGAAGGAGTTCATATCCGATCTAGGTGTAATACCTAGTGCATTGGGTCCAATGAAAATCTTTTGTGACAATACTGGAGCAATTGCCTTAGCAAATGAATCCAGATTTCACAAAAGAACCAAACACATCAAGAGACGCTTCAACTCCATCCGTGATCAAGTCAAGGAGGGAGACATAGAGATTTGCAAAATACATACAGATCTGAATGTGGCAGACCCGTTGACTATGCCTCTTCCACGAGCAAAACATGATCAACACCAAGACTCCATGGGTGTTAGAATCTTTACAATGTAATCTAGATTATTAACTCTAGTGCAAGTGGGAGACTGAAGGAAATATGCCCTAGAGGCAATAATAAATTTGTTATTTTATATTTCCTTATTCATGATAAATGTTTATTATTCATGCTAGAATTGTATTAACTGGAAACTTGATACATGTGTGGATACATAGACAAAACATCGTGTCCCTAGTAAGCCTATACTAGACTAGCTCGTTAATCAAAGATGGTTAAGTGTCCTAACCATAGACATGTGTTGTCATTTGATGAACGGGATCACATCATTAGGAGAATGATGTGATGGACAAGACCCATCCGTTAGCTTAGCATATTGATCGTTCAGTTTTATTGCTATTGCTTTCTTCTTGTCAAATACATATTCCTTCGACTATGAGATTATGCAACTCCCGGATACCGAAGGAATACCTTGTGTGATATCAAACGTCACAACGCAACTGGGTGATTATAAAGATGCTCTACAGGTATCTCCGAAGGTGTTTGTTGGGTTGGCATATATCGAGATTATGATTTGTCACTCCGAGTATCGGAGAGGTATCTCTGGGCCCTCTCGGTAATGCACATCATAAGAAACCTTGCAAGAAATATGACTAATGAGTTAGTTGCGGGATGATGTATTACGGGACGATTAAAGAGACTTGCCGGTAACGAGATTGAACTAGGTATGAAGATACCGATAATCGAATCTCAGACAAGTAACATACCGATAACAAAGGTAATAACGTGTGTTGTCATAGCGGTTCTACCAATAAAGATCTTCGTATAATATGTAGGAGCCAATATGAGCATCTAGGTTCCACTGTTGGTTATTGACCGGAGAGGTGTCTCGGTCATGTCTACATAGTTCTCGAACCCGTAGGGTCCGCACGCTTAACGTTCGATGACGATTTTGTATTATATGAGTTATGTGATTTGGTGACCGAATGTTGTTCGGAGTCCCGGATAAGATCACGAACATGACAAGGAGTCTCAAAATGGTCGATAGGTAAAGATTGATATATAGGACGATAGCATTCAGACACTGGAAGTGTTTCGGAGGGTACCGGGTACATATCGGACTACCGGAGGGGTTACCGGAACCCCTAGGAGGTTAATGGGCCACATGGGCCAAAGGGGAAGGGGCACACCAGCCCACAAGGGGTTGGAGCACCCTCCTAAGCTGTTGCCCGAGTGGGAAAAGGAAAAGGGGGAGTCGGCCCCCCCTTCCTTTCCTCTCCCCTCTCTTCCCTTTTCCCCCCTCCGGCAAAAGGAAAGGGGGGGCGAATTGGACTAGGCCCCAAGTAGGATTCCTCCTACTTGGGGTGCCCCATGGCAGCTCTCCTCCCCTCCCACTTATATATACGTGGGGAGGGGGCGCCTAGAACACACACCAACAATTGTTAGCGGTGTGCGGCGTCCCCCTCCACGGTTTACGCCCTCAGTCATATTCTCGTAGTGCTTAAGCGAAGCCCTGCATAGATCACATCACCATCACCGTCACCACACCGTCGTGCTGACGGATCTCACCTACTTCCTCGACACTTTGCTGAATCAAGAGTTCAAGGGACGTCATCGAGCTGAACGTGTGCAGAACTCGGAGGTGCCGTACGTTCGGTGCTTGATTGGTCGGAACGAGAAGAAGTTAGAGTACATCAATTGCGTTCTCAAACGCTTCCGCTTTCAGCCTACGAGGGTACGTGGACACACTCTCCCCCTCTCGTTGCTATGCATCTCCTAGACAGATCTTGCATGAGCGTAGGAATTATTTTTGAAATTGCATGCTACGTTTCCCAACACATCGGCCACGCTGCAGCAGCCTGGCGTCGGCGCCGCCAGCACCCAGCTGCTCAACGTCGCTCCCCTGCCTCCCGAAAGTCTCGCCGCAGACCCGCCCCGCCGTTGGCCCCCCTAGGCCAGATGAGGCCCATATGGCCCAAATCTGGGCCGAGCACTGCCGCCAAGTCACGCCGCTGCGCCATCCCGCCGCCAACGACGTCGCCGCCGTCCAGCCGCCCGCCCGCGCCGCACCTGGGAACCCCGCCGCCACCCGGTCCATCGCCGCATAGGAGCACCCCCTAGTGCAGCTTCGCCCCATGCTGGAGAACTACCGGGAGGGGGCGCCGCCGCCACCAGCGATGGCGGCGGGGAGGAAGGGGAAAGGGGGGAGTTGGTGGAGGAGGCGGTCGACGCGCGGCCGGTCGCACGCGTGGGCGACGCGGTTGCGAGGGGAGGAGTCCACGACAGTGTATACCCGTTTCCCCTCTTCTATTTCCTCCGTCCAATTGATTCAATGACTTGTAAGCAAACAATATGTAGATGCTTTTGTTTCTATTCATGTGGTGGTATTGTTGCAAATAGGTCCATTTAGGAGAACTGATAGGTTGCGAAAATTCAACTTTGCATAGTTTGTAGTAGATCAATGTAAGGGTGTGATATTTAATCCTTGCATGTTCATGTTAGCTGGCGATGATTGATGCTGCGAGCAATGCTGGGACAAGGAACGGACGAGATGTGAAGACCACGATGGAGAGACGAGAGAGGAGTCGTCACCTCTGTCGGACTCGCCGCCACAGTGGCACAACCTAGTTTGACTGTCAGGAGTTGGACGAGGGGATGAGGCAGAGGTGGTGCATGTGGGGATGAAGGGATGCGCCCTTGATGAAGTGAGCGAGAGATGAGGAGGAAGGCAGAGGTGGCCGTGGAGAGATGTCTAAGGGGATGAAAGGCCCAAACCAAAGTCAACCGGCTCCTGAATTGCGGGTGGGACTAAACTAATGGTGGACTTGATTGATAATACTAGCGTCCGAACCTACGCTGTAATGCCCAGCGTCCTTACTATTTCTCAAATTTGTAATAATTCTTTCCAAGATTCCTAATTACGTGATTATTGATTACTGTTAATAAAACACTAGTAAACATGCACGTGCAACGCACGTCTCAACCAATGCACATGAAACTACAGTGATAATTCATATGCTAGAAAATTCAAATAATGGAAGAAAGAACGGTTATGGAAAAACCATCGAACAATAATATGCAATTTGAAAGCACACCACCAACTCAAATTGCTTCTTCAAGTTTCGAAGCGAAAGCAAATGTATATAAACCATTTTTCTCACAAATAATATAGTTAAAAAGAAATATATCATAAATAGTGTTGTAAGGGGCATACAATTTTTTTTAATCATGAAAGGAATTGACAACAAATCAAAATATGTGACAATGTTTGGCACAACCGTACTCTCATTTTAAACTTGTGGGGCTACAACAGATGTCAGTTAAAAGCATTTTTCCAGAAGTCCCAACTCCCGTTTCTCTGGCCCCATAGAACGCTTGCGCCAACCTTCGGCCAAGTCATGCAGCCTGCACCATTGAATATCTATCCTCCTCGATCTTCTCCAATACCAAGGGTAGCTATCATCACCACAAAAGACCCCCCCAAAAAATGAATATCTTGGTGGTGTAAAATGAAAATTGAGGTGTTAAGCATCGCTAGCAGGTCATTACGGAGTGTAGTGCAAGTTTAGATAGTTAAACATTTATATTTGTTGGTGAAGAAAATTCGTAATGGAGGAATTTTTAAACCCAATTTAAGTAACCTATATAAAAAAACTGAGGATTGCTCTACTTCTTCAGTTTGCAACTTCTCTCTGAAATACAGTCGAAACAGAACTCTAAAAAAGTTCAGTACTGTTAAAAATGACAAGCCCAGAAGTGGCATCTAAGAGGATTGAGATACCTACACACATTCTTCTGTATTTCCTAATTAATAATAAATCACACTGCCTACTGAAAACAACTGAATTCAATATTTTTTCTCTGTCCAACCACATTAGCAACTTGACATGAGCATCCATCAAAACTATTAAATTGAATACATATTTTATAACTGCTGAAAATAAGGTATAGCAATATATTTTTGTATTCCTTGAAAATAAGGTGTAGGAACATACTTTTGTATTGCGTAATGAAAAAAATTGCATAGCTTGTTGATTCAGATATATCACACACATCATGTTTCTATGAAATGCTAATCAAGTTCATACTAAAAGAATAAAGTAGTCAAGCTTGTGTCCACTCACCTCGATGTCAGTTTCATCTAGAGATAGTCAAGCATCAGCCTCCCAGCACCTCCCAGTTTAGTACTGGGCACGTCAAGAAAGTTGCAGTTTGTTTCCAAAGTAATCTCATGCACTCTACTGAAAGGAAGATACCTGGCCGCTGCCGCTACGTCCCCGATCCACCGCCCTCCATCCAGGTTGATCCATGCACAGGAGACAACACCTCTTAACAGTACGGTTTTCTATGTGTTTTCACTTCAAACTGAATGGCTGGTAGTCAAAGTTTCAACAGAGGTACATTTTCAATATGAACAGACGTGTGCTTTTTGAAGATTATATTGTTTGGTACGATACAACAACCATACATATTTTAAGGAGGTTCATGGCCATACGGATGAACAGGCTAACTTGCTAGTTACAATACCCTCTTCCTTATCTTATTTATATTATTATGTAGTAAAACTATGTATTCCTCCTTTCCTGCATAATTAAATTAAATAGAAAAGAGAAAGATTTACTTAATATATTGAAAATGAAAATGATGGAAAGGTCCCATGTAGCGAAGGAGGCGAACATACCAAAACAAAACGTACCCTTTAATAGTAAAGATTTGAAGTACATTCATCAAGGTACCGCCCAAAGTTTCATCAATGAGAATTATATAGTGAATCATTGAGACAAAAGAATTTCTCGATATGAAATTATGACACAAAGTATGGGATCAAACTGGAGCTCCTCTTCCTTCCTCTAGTGCATCTACCTCCTAATTGTTTTTCATTTCTGGTGGTGCATTTCCAAATGGTTTGGCAGTGCTAAATTTTTCATTGAAGTTTTCATACTGTTTCTCATCCAAGACATGATGGGTATATGAGTTTTTCATCTATGTTACTCATCTATGTGTCTTTTAGTATCTTCCTCATTTTTATTTTCTTCGCCTATGTGCAAATTAACAAGAAAAAATAGAAGGTATGACAGTACACAAGTTTGATAGTTTTTTGTGAAAAAATACAAAAAATTAGAATAGGTGGAGTACTTACGTATGAACACCGTTGTTGATATAGTAGTATCATTTCCTCTGGTTCCTTCACTATCACATCCGTCCATTTTCATGACCTGCTGAATTCCAATACATTTAGGAGTAGTGGCAGAGGAGGAGGAAAATAAAGGTGGGGCTGACTCTAAACTCCATAGCACAAAAGAAATGGTTTGATGCAAAGCAAAAACAAAGTATTTGACACCTTGACCAGTACTATCAATAGACCACTACTATGCACGATCTTAAGTTGATAGAAATTCAGAAACTTATATTGCATCGCTATAAATTTAGAAAAAACGAATTAACAACTATGGTGACCCCTGCCCCTTTGCGTTTGCTGACCGCTCCCTCTTCTCTTCATGTCCAACTTCCGGCTAGCAGCTAGGCTGATGCTGAACTTAGCCACCGCCCGGACTTCGGTGACGCTGTGAAGCTATTGTCATCCTGCACTGCTAGAGGCTGCGGTCCTTTCTGCAGAAGATGGAAGTACAGGCTCCAGCATTTAGGCCATTCGCAGAGCCGTCTTCTTGTGCAGTCTGATGCCGACCGTCACACTAATTGTTGTGGTACTTGCCTGCCGGAGTACCGGGTGGCGCTAGCGATCGCTTGCTCAGCCAAACGCATGATGATTAAGCTAGCGAATGCCCGACCAAGCCACACCGACAACACACCCTAGTGCCTCGACCCACACTAAAACGGGCATGTTTCACTCGAGCACGCCAGCCAAGCCCATGATTGCTCCTTGTCCAATCCCCCTTTTCTTCTTCCTCTCAGCGATGAATAACACAGCGCCACAGCCACCATGCACTTTCGCCATCAAATTGTATAGAAACAGTGATTAAGAAATGAAGAAGCAGATGCACCTTAAGACAAGTTGCAATAGAACAGAATCAATGAGACATAAAGTGCAAGAATGTAGTTACACTGAAATGCTTCAGACATCAATAAATATTTTTCATCCTTTGTCGTCTTATCAATAACTGAAGTTTCTCGGGCAAAGTATGTGAAGCTCAGATTCACATGCTGAAAACCAATCTCTCAAACATGAACAATAATATGGTGCATGAAACCAAGAATGCACACACTTCTGCGTTCTGAGGATTTTATTAGGATAGTATACACACTTAAAACAAAAATACTTATGTTATTCCGTGGCATTATCTCCCAGCTCATCAATTTCGAAGGAGAAAAATAACCCACTGTCACATAGGATATGTGATTTTGTTAGCAGACATGAAGTAATTTGATCCACATATACTCTATGTTGTTTAAGAGAGCGATTCAGGAAGCACATGTGAGGGATGCGATACTTACATCACATGTGAGGCCAGGAAGCACGTGTGAGGGATGAAATACTTCCGCATCTTGGCACAGAGTGTTGGTCGTTTGCAGCAGATTTACACGAAGTACTCAGTGATCTTCCCCGTAGAACGGCCAGCACGGAGGAGACCAGTGCGGATTTCAAACTGGCAGGGAGCAGATCGCCGCGCCGTGGGCTCGTTCGCCGGCGGCCGCCCTGCATGCACCGACTTCGTGCTTAGGGAGCAGACCACTGTGATCAGAGATGCGAGGGATGCAGGCGCCGCAGCGCCACGGGATCGCTCGCGGCCTCATTCGCCGGCGGCCGCCCTGCGTGCGCCCGCTTCGTGCTGAGGGAAGAGATCGGTGTGGCCCGAGAGGCGAGGGGGAGCGGGCGCCGCCGCGCTGTGGGAGACTTGTGTGGCTGGAGAGGTTAGCGCTAATTTTGGGATGAGATTAGATGGAGGTTAGCTCTAATTTGGCGACGTGGCTGAGGTGGGCCTTCCGTTCGCTTTTGGCAGAGTTTTCGTCCGCGTAAAGAAATTGCTAAATGCACCTTTGGTTGAGGGTTAGTTTTATCTTGACGGTCAGCTTTAATTAAGTTACCTTTATCGTGAGGCTATTATTGATTTGTGTTGTTACGTATAGTTTAGGCTGGATGTACTTAACGATGAATATGTTTAATAGTAGTAGAGAAAAACAAAAACTACGCTGTCGTGAGCGAAGGAATCCTATCCCTCGCTTGCTACACGGACGGCCACGATAGCGTCAACTGTCAGCCGTGCGATCCCATCGCCGTCCTCTGCTGGTCCACTCGTCTATCCCCCACGCATACTCTTCTTCCTCCGCCTCCGCCCGCCTCACCGTCGCATGCTCGCCGCCGCCGCCGTGCCGCCCCTGCCGCCGCTCCCCCGCTCGTGCGCCTCGTGGAGACGGTGGATCCCATCCACTCCTTTCTCCTCCAGGTGGGTAAAGATAATCTACTTGTCGATTAATTAATTATTAATATAAAAAAGTAGTAGCTGTGGAGACCCGTAGTTGCGTAGTCCACCTCCAAATCTCCGAAGATATTCCGCTGCCGATTACTCAATTGGTTAGGTTGGATTAATGGTGGAAGATCGGAGTAAAAGAGAACAATTTGGCCTCTCCTTCTCCCTCCTGTGTCTGACCAGCTTTGCTTGCCTTTGTGCTGCTGCGATTTCGCAGGGACGGACCTGGTTGGCGGCGGGGGACGAGTGGAGGGGCGGTGCATCCGGCGATGGCACGGCCGCCGATCCTCTCCGTTGCACTGCCGTCTGACACGGGGCGCGTGCTCAGCATCCAGTCCCACACCGTCCAGGTGCCACACCACCCTCTCTCTCCTCTGTTCATCTGCCATGATCTTGCTTAACTACCTGCATCTACGAGCAATTGGCGGCTGTATGGTACGATAGTCTGGGTTTGGGAGCAAATCAAGTGTTTTGCGGGTTCTAAGATCTCGGTGGCTAGGCCGAGAACACCAGCTGTACTCAAGTCATTTGCAAGTGCTTCATGACTGAATTATTATTTTTATTATTCAATTCATATCAGACATGCATGCGTGCCGTGCTGCTTGCATACCATCATCATGATTGTCTCCCGTTGTGTAGTGTCACCAAGTCGTGTGGTTGCTTACTGGTGAATGCAGTTGTTGTATGGCATACATATGATCATACTTGGGGATTGTTTAAGTGTACAATAATAACTGTGCACAGCATTGTTTCGGAAATCAGGAGTACTAGTAAATTACTGAAAACCTTATGTTTGATTTGATTTATTTATGTCCTCTACTCATGCTGCTTTTCCTTAATTTAGGGCTACGTTGGCAACAAATCTGCTGTCTTTCCGTTGCAACTCCTTGGTTTTGATGTGGATCCGATAAACTCTGTACAGTTTTCTAATCATACAGGTATATAATTGGGCTATTCGGTAAAATGTGCAATATGTCTGGCACGCCTAAATATTTTCCACTATGTGTTATCTCAGGATACCCAAAATTTAGAGGACAGGTTCTCAATGGCAATCAGCTGTGGGATCTTATTGAAGGACTGGAGGAAAATGAATTATTGCACTATACACATTTGTTAACAGGTGAATGACCATTACGACTTCTTCAATTTGGGATTTCCCATCCTTCATGTAAAAAGCAAGTTGATTGGTCTTCAATGGCAGACCATTAATCATCATCTCTTTTTAATCAAACATAATACTTTATACACAAAACAACACGCTATTTGTTTATTTTGTCGAAGTAACATGCTATTTCTTGGTATTCAGGTTACATCGGCTCTGTTTCCTTTTTAAATACAGTGCTACAAGTCGTCGACAAATTACGATCGGTCAATCCTGATCTTATATACGGTAACCTTTTCTCACCTCCATTATCTATATGGTCAGTTCTGTTGTACAAAATCTTATGGGGAATTATGTCATAAACAAATTCTAAATAGAATTTGCTAATGCATGTCCACAAACGCTCTGCAGTTTGCGACCCGGTTCTAGGTGATGAAGGCAAACTATATGTTCCTCAGGATTTAGTATCTGTTTATCAGGAGAAGGTGATTTAGCCCATTTCAACTTGCTAAAGTTATCTTTTATGATATAAAAAATGCTGGGAATTACTTATTGTAAGGCTAGTTAGCATGTTACAAAAAAAAGACCCTGCAAGTTTTACTGTACTCCAGTATCCATTACTCTTCAATAAGCAAATCCATTCCCTAGACTGAAGGTTGACATTTTTTCAATAAAACAGTACATATAGGCAGCTGCATCTCCTTTCCCCTTTAGAAGTTAGTCGAACAGTCATGCGCAGTGTGTTCTGTGTTTCGTTCAATTAACTTCTCCCATTTACTCATTGAGCTATGGCATGGAAATTACATGATAGGACAGTGTAATTTCAAATGTGTTTAATGCTCATAATGCTCTGTGCTCATCGTAATGTATTCTTTTTTCTCATCAAATAATCTCCAGGTTGTCCCAGTTGCTTCAATGCTTACACCAAACCAATTTGAAGTTGAACTACTCACAGGATTAAGGTATTCATTCTATTCTTTTTGGAAAAGGAAAATGAGAGCTAATCTCTTTATTGTCATATACCCCGTCAATCCGCCATACTTCTGTTCTGTATCAGATTCCATATAAATTCAAATTTAGCACTTCCAGGAAAAAAATATACTGCTAATTTTGGCCTGAGTAGTCCAATTTTTTCTACCATTTTTTGGGTTCTATAGTTAATCTTTAACTCAAGGGGCAATGTGTGGGTTAGGGTACAATGATTTGAAATTCAGTCACAACTGGGTGACCTATATACAGGTGATACGTAAGAACTAAAGGATGGGTGGGTGGGGTGGGGTGGGATGGGGGGGCTGTAGTGGGCATTCTGTAAACTGGTATACTTCGGTGAGGGCATATGGCTTAGTTTCTGCATGAAATATCTTTTTCATGCTTATTTGACAATAACAATAAATCTATACACAGACAAAATCATTTTTTTGGTACTCTCATACATTGGTCAAATATTTGTTTTCTTTCCTATTTGAATGTGTACATGCAGAATTACCTCCGAACAAGATGGCTTGAAAGCTTGCAATACCCTGCACAGTGCTGGACCGCGGAAGGTTTGTCCCTTACAGGCTTATAAGATTGCTAGATAAACCAATAAAAGTATTGATGTGCTACACAGAGTCACTGTTGGCCCTATGACCAACTATCCTCGTTCCATGTTTCTTCATTTAAAATGCTGCTAATGCAAATATACAATTACTAATTCATGAATGTGTTTGACTGCTATCGTTCTACAGGTGATAATAACTAGTGCACTTATTGAAGACAAGCTGCTCCTCATTGGAAGTTACAAAAGAACAGAGGTAAACTTTTGATGAATTTGTTGGATTTATTATATCTATGTACATGCTATGAATGTACTAGTTGCAAATAGAAAAGTTAGTGGCTTTACAATATTATTCAACAGAAAGTTAAAGAAAAAAGGGGGATGAGAAACCATTTGATCTTACCCAAGTATCCCATGAGAATTGTGAGAAGATTAAAATATTATACAACATAGTTACCAAATTCGCTAAAAGAGGCTTCGAACCTTGATCCCGATCGATTGATCCAGACCGGGGTTTGAACTCACTCTGGTCGATCCGAATCCGTGCCTGGTTCGTCGAACTGAAGCGAAAACACAGCCCTGCAGCACATCGATGTACACAGGGAATACATGGGGCGGAGGGATGGGATTCTCCTTGGCCGTGGACGAGACAACGGTGGAAGCATAGGAGATGAGCAGGCTGCAGCGGCTGATCCTTGCTGTGAGGAAGCTGGAGTTGGAGTCGGGGTGGATGGGAAGCCAATCTTGGAAGTTGGCAGATGTGGAGGAAGGACGAGAGAAGGCTGCAGCCGTGCTGAGATGGTGGGTCGGCGCCCATGGCGCCGCAACAGCGGGACTGCGGGAGTACTACTGAATAGCAGACTGCTCGTTTTTCTTTTTTAGACTGGTCATGTGTGTGCATAGTCTAGGGTTGAGCCATGGGCTAGTTGGGCTGATTTGGCCCAACCCATGAAAGAATGTTTGTTTCCTTTAGCTTTTTATATGATTCCGTGACAAGTCCAAAACAAGTTGGGGTAGGCTAGAGGTGAAACCCATAAGATCTCGCGACCAACTCATGGTTTGGGCACATGGATAGCAAGCTTCCACGCACCCCTGTCCATAGCTAGTTCTTTGGTGATACTCCAATCCTTCAGATCTCTCTTTACGGACTCCTCCCATATCAAATTCGGTCTACTCCGACCTCTCTTGACATTCTCCGCACGCTTTAGCCGTTCGCTATGCGCTGGAGCTTCTGGAGGCCTCCGCTAAATATGCCAGAACCATGTCAGACGATGTTGAGCAAGCTTCTCTTCAATTGGTGCTACCCCAACTCTATCTCGTATATCATCATTCCGGACTCGATCCTTCCTCGTGTGGCCACACATCCATCTCAACATACGCATCTCCGCCACACCTAGCTGTTGAACATGCCGTCTTTTAGTCGGCCAACACTCAGCGCCATACAACATTGCGGGTCGAATCGCCGTCCTGTAGAACTTGCCTTTAGTATGTGATTCTGTGACCTCAAAAAAAAACAATTTGATTCTGTGATCTTCTACAGTTGTTAAATAGTACTCCCTCCGTCCGGAAATACTTGTCATCAAAATGGATAAAAGAGGATGTATCTAGACGTATTTTAGTTCTAGATCCATCTCTTTTTATCCATTTTGATGACAAGTATTTTCGGACGGAGGGAGTATGTGCTTACTAGAAAAAATCTTTATTGTTTTATTATGTCTATTATACTCACATGTTGCGAATTGGAAATAACGAATTCGCGAAGCCAGTCTCCGATTTGTGAATCGGAGATGTATACCCCATAACAATGCAATTCGTACGAGTTAGCGAATTGCGAATAGTGAACCGAACGAATCACGAATCGGGTAACTATTGCAAGCACATCGTGTGGCAAGTGGCACCTCCACATTATAGTGATGTTACTTTTTTTGGAGGAAACCAAAAGCAATCATACGTACCTGCAATCAAACATTATACTATTATTCTAGTTCCATATGGCTCCTATGCTATATAGATGTTCTACTGGGTTTTTTGGCTGGCTATAAACTGACAGGTCAATGCAGTAGGCCATCTAAGGCCTTGTACAATGGGAGATGCTTAGGGGAGGTGCTTAGAGAAATAAACCGGACGTTTCTTAAGCATCGGTGCTTATTTATACAGGATAGACGCTTAACTAAGTGTCTCTCCTGTAGAAATAGGCACCGGTGCTTCAGAAAAATCCGGTTTATTTTTCTAAGCATCTCTCTAAGCACCTCCCATTGTACAAGGCCTAAGAGCTATGATATAGTCATGTGGAATAGTAGTAATTTATACAAGGTACACTCTTGAACATTTGTCCGCCTGATGTGTAAGCCTGATCTTTGTAAAGCTCATAATCATAGGTGTACTCTAGATCTACTTCAGTGGTCTAATATTGTTACATTAACATCAGGATAGATTACAAGTAACAGCTAGGATTTACAAGTAATAGTGTGTGATTGATAGTTATGACATGTAGCATGACCAAACCTATTTGTGCAAATTGGCCTGTTTCTGATCAAATTTGTGTCCCATTTTTGGGGTGCTGTTATGGGTAAACTGATCCATTACGAACTGAATCTAACACAATGTTTACATTCATGTGTTAGCTCCGAGTAACTTTGGTTGAGTTTGAGTGAATTCATAGAACATTTAATAATTCAATAAAATGCTTTGGAAATAAACCGTCAAATATACAAATTAGTCAATTAAATTCTTAAACCCTGATCCTGTGATGAATCTATTCCAGCCTTCCAGGGATCCAGCCTCCAGCCTCCAGCCCTGTTATAATTGCTGAGTAACTTAATGGTCAGAATGCTGATTTTAAAGAGATTTACCATCTCTTCATTTTCAGGAACAACCGCCGGAACAATTTAAGATTGAGATACCCAAGATACCTGCATATTTCACGGTATGTGCGGCTGATAATAGAGGGAACTTTTCCTGTACATTGATGAATAGTAACTATATATATATATATATATATACATATATATGTATATATATATATATGTGAATCTGTTGTTGCATGTTGGTTATTGACTTATTGTGTAGTGAACATATTGGCATAGCTTATTCCTAGATTGTAGCATTCAGTATGGACTAATTCATATTATTGCTTAATCTGTTGTAGCTTTGTTCATGTGGGATCTGTATATAATTGTCTGTTCAAACAAACAATGTCATATAACGATCCTACATTATATCAAATAAATGTTGCACAACAAAACAGTGATCAAATCCAAGGAGAGGCAATTTTATTGTTTATGGCCCGCTGTTTCTATCTCAGGTTTACCTTGTGCAGCTTTGATTTTGGCCAAGTTGTATGATACATGACCATATTTTTTGAACCTCAATGGAGCTAGCTGTGAAGTTAAAAAAATTATCAACATTCAAACATTAGTCAGTTGCGTGTTTCCTGACTAAATGAAGAATAACTGTACGAATTGTTTTATTTCTCTTGGCTGATTAGAAAGTAGATTGTAGAACTAGAATCTCAGCAAGGTGCCTTTTAGCTGTGTGCTTGTGGACTATGTCTTCGGATGGTGAAGGAGAAATGGGCCACACATGTTTACACTTGTGCGCTAGTCATGCACGTCCTGACGTTATGCACGTTCTGCTCTTGTCCTAGTCTTTAGGATCTAGCTCATGGATAGTTGGTTAGTTAGCTAGCCAATGGGACTCTTCCCTACGTATGTGTATATTTATACGCCTCCAATCAATAAAAGATAATTGTGTGGCAAATCTCCTTCCTGTCTTACATGGTATCAGCCTTCTGTTTCTAAACACCCACGATCCCTGCTCCACAGCTTCCACTCCCCACCTCCATGGACTCCTCCTCCGTCTACTCTGGCGGCGGCGGAAATCCGTTCACCGGACCTTTTGCCTCCTCCATCCACCAGGTTCCTATCTGGCAACACATCCCCGTCGTCCTCAATCTCCAGGTGTCAAACCACACGGTATAGCACTCGCTGTTAATGACTATATTCTGCACCTACACCCTCCTCAACCACATCGACTGACATTGTCATTGCCCGCCAACGCCTCGACGACCCCAACTGGACTGTGATTGGCTCATGCATTGTCAATTGGGTCTACACCACAGTCTCGCCGGAGATACTCGCGATCATCATCAAGCCGGACGAGATGGCGCACTTCGTGTGACTCGCGATCCACAATCTATTCCTCGGGAATTGAGCTCACAACGCCCTTTATGCACTCCACATGAGTTCTACAATTTGAACCAAGGTGATCTTTCAATTACAGCTTATTGCAGCATGCTCAAACAATTGACGGACACCCTTCAGGACGTTGGCTATCCCATTACCGACGAAGGGCTCGTCCTCAACGCCTTTCGCGGCCTCAAATCGGACTTCAGCCAGTCCATGAAGAGCATGTCGATCCACGGCCTGCCGACGTTCCTGAATTGTCGCTCCTTCCTTGAGCAAGAGGAGCGCTGGATCGCCCACACCGCCACCATGGAGGCCAACACCGCCTTGCTCGCTCCAACAGCGACGGTGGCCGCGGCTCTGGCCCAGCAGCAGCAGGGGAGGTGTCGCTGTTGTTGGGGCCTGCTGCTGCTTGCCGTTGGAGTGAACGAGCAGAGTGGTGTTGGCCTTCATGGCGGCGGTGTGGGCGATCCGGTGCTCCTCTTGCTCGAGTAAGGAGGGACAATTCAGGAATTTTAGGTCGTGGATCGACATGCTCGACACTTATGGGCTGAAGTCCGCTTTTGAGATCATGAAAGATGTCGAGGACGAGCCCTTCGTTGGTAATGGGATACCCGATGTCCTGGAGTGTGTCCACCAATTGTTTGAGTCGGCTGCAATAAGCGGTAATTGAAAGAGCGCCTTGATACAAATTGGGGAACTCATGAAGTGTGTAGCAGTCGCGGTGAGCTCTATTCCCGAGGAATAGATTGTGGATTGCAAGCCACACGAAGTGTGTCGTCGTCCGGTCAATGATCATGAGTATCTTTGACAAGACAGTGGTTTAGACCCAATTGACAATGCATGAGTCAATCATTGTCCAGTCGGGGTCGTCGAGGTTCTGGCGGGCCGTCCATGGACACGGGGAGCGTAAGCTGTGGAGCAGGGGTCATGGGTGTTTAGAAACAGAAGGCTGATACCATGTAAGACACGAATGAGATTTGCCACACAATTATCTTCACTGATCGGAGGCGTATAAGTATACACATGCGTAGGATAGAGTCCCATTGGCTAGCTAACTAACCAACTATCCATGAGCTAGATCCCGAGGGCAACTCCAACGCATGGACACATTTCGTCCGTTTTTGTCCGTTTGGGTCCGCGTGGGCAGAAATGACAGCCCAACACGCGGACGTAAATCCATTTTGTCTGTCTGCTGTCTGCGTGGACGCAAATCCGCCCAAATTATTTGGGCCAGGTTTGCATCCACACAGGCACCAGACGGATGTGTTGCGCGTCCGCTCGGTGTTCGGCTCGGCCCCACGTGTCAACCACCCAACCACCCCCGCTGGTTCTTTTAAATGCACGCGTGCCAGGGATCGGGGGGGGCACCGCGCCCACTCTGCCCCAGCCATAGCCATAGCCACCGTCCACCATGACGTGGAAGCGCATGCCCAGAGCCCATGACCACGAGGCGGTCTCCTCGAGGCGGCACCGCGTGGTGACCTTCACCTTGACGCCGCAGGGGGCTGTGCCATTGGCGCGCGACCGCATCTATGTGCCTGTCGACTGGTGCCGGCATTACTGGGAGAACGCCATCCCTGTGCCATGGCCGGACGTGAACCTGCCGCATGGATGGTATTTGAACCCGGAATAGGGTTCTAGTGCCGGTCACAAGTTGCACGCGGGAGGTGGAGATCCGCCGCCATCGCACTCAGCTCGCGGTCGACCTCCGCGACAACCCGCTGTTTGTGGTAGACTCCACGCACTGGGACACATGGTTCACCGATGAGCACGACTAGCACCGCCAGCGCCCTGTGCCCCGCGCGCACGCGCTCCAGCACCACAACCAGCAGGGGAGGAGGATGACGACAGGGCCTATAGGAAGGACATCGAAGACTCCGAGCTTGAGGAACTCGCCGGGTGGCTTGGCCTGCCACTGGCGCTGGCTGAATCGGCCCGAGTGCAGGTCGCCGCGCCCCTGCCTACGCTTGAGCCAGAACATGAGCTGTGGCCGCTAGTGGGGCACTTGTCGTCGTGGACGTCTACGTTCCCATGCACGCGCGAGTTGGTGCGGTGCACGCCCGAGTGGGTGGGCGCGGAGCAGCAGGAGGAGGTGCCCGCTGCGCCACCGCAGCAACTGGCACTGGTGGTAGTGCCGTGGCTGTATCCATGGCCGGCACCGGTCTACATCGACCTCACCGACGAGGACAACGACGACGGACACTAGATCTAGGTTTTACTTATGTTTTTAACTTTTAATTAATGTACAGACGGACTTTTGGCGGCAATATATTTTTAATTTGAAAATTGGTCCAAAATCAGAAATGCATCCCGGCGTCCTGGGCGCACCTATGGGCCAGCGAACACGGCCGGACTTTGGTGTCCGCCTGGCCGACCCAAACAGACAAAAAACGGGCACTTTGTGTGTCCGTTTGGGTTTGGGTTCATGCGTTGGAGTTGCCCTAAAGACTAGGACAAGAGCAAAACGTCAGGACGTCCATGACTAGTGTACAAGTGTACACATGTGCTAACACCAATAACTGTCGAATGAGGTGGTATAGAAATGGAGTAAGCAAGTGACATGTCTCTGTTTCCCTTTACACACTCTGCACTGCAAAGCTTGGTGTTTTTAGCATTGCTACCTGTGAATATGTCATCAATTATTTCAGTTATTGTATAATTCTGCTGCCTCCATAATGTTGTAGGGGACCGGAGATTTAACAACTGCTCTTCTACTAGGATGGAGCAATGTATGTCCCAGAGAAAGTTCATTGTTGTTGTGGAATGGTCTTTTTATGATTATTCCATTTTTAACTCATGCTTGCTTTGATGCAATTTTCAGAAATACCCTGATAACCTTGAGAAAGCGGCGGAACTGGCAGTATCCAGTTTGCAGGTATCTTGTCCATGCCTCTATTCAACATTATCTAACTTTTAGGTCTTGAGCGCTGTTCTTATCAGCATTATGTGTTAGCAACCCTGTGTTACGTGTTTCATGGATTTTGGTGACATAAAACTAGATCTAGGAAAGGTATTTGAATTTACATTTTGGCCCTAGTTCTCACTTGCTAGTGAATTTATTGTCTACGGCAACTATCACATCGACCATGTTTAAATCTGGTTGAGTTTAGGTGTCATTCTAAGCTCCGTGCTCTTGCAGAAGTTAAAATGTAATGGCAAGCCAGCTTGGTACCCTTTTTGCTTGCCTAGGGCTTTACTTTGTGATATTGTCGATAGGAGTATATGCTTATTTGATGTTCACTTAGCATGCATTACTTCAGAATCTTAACATATACAGAAACTTCTGCAGGCACTCCTAAGAAGGACAGTTGAAGACTATAAAAGAGCAGGCTTTGACCCATCAAGCAGCAGCTTAGAGATCCGATTAATACAAAGCCAGGATGAGATCAGAAACCCGCAGGTTACGTGCAACGCCGTGAAGTATAAATGATCCCGTAGTAATTCTGACAAGCATCACCACAAAATTGAGGCCGTCAAACTGTTATAAGGAGGAATGGTTGTAAACAAATGTTGGTCTCCTCGAAGCATGCCAAGATCGTCACTGTCAACATGCACCGCATATCAACACGGTTTCTGGCTTCAGTTTTGGGAAAGCCATTTCTAGCTCGCCTTAGGTTCAAACCCGTAAAGGATCCAAATTAGGGAAAACAACAATATGCCATCATGCTTTTGATATAATCTGTCACTTTTATTTGTGGCCGTGAGAATGAATTGTACAGAAGGTTTAGTTGCATCTTTGAAGCTTTGTTGTGTTGGGTGTTACAATGATTAAACAGCATCTTATTGATGTGTTCTGTACCTACTCTTCTTTATTAAATTATTATGTGTAAACTCATTGGTGAATATTCAAGGAATGATCCACACAGCAACTTGCACCATTGTTGATTCAAATATTTCATTCCCCTTGAACATGTTTATATTACCACAGAAAATAGTAAAGCAGCAGGTATATTATTTTTCATTTGTATATATTTCCTGGGGTTTCAAACCACAAAGGTCGTGTTTATTCACATGAACAAGGGATGAGAAGCAACAACAAAACTTTTCCTGAAAAAAGAAGAGTAGAATAAACCCGAGTGTGTTTTGGGACATGTGAGGTTGATCCTCCCATAATCAGAATTCAGCTGCCCAAATGATATTTGCTGTTGATATACCGTTTGAGACGTACTCCCTCCTTCCATAATATAAGACCGTTTTGCAAGCTAAAACAACTTGCAAAACGTCCTTATATTATGGTACGGAGGAGTAGTTTCTTTTGCCAGAACCAATTCGGTTCTTGCAAGCTTCTTATATAAATATAAATCTTACTTACGGAGGAGTAGTTTCTTTTGCCAGAACCAATTCGGTTATTGCAAGCTTCTTATATAAATCTTACTTGCGAAACGGATCAGTTTGAGAAAAGAATGACTTAGTGAAAACTAAAAACAAGGATAAAGGTCCCTTCTTGAAAAAACATCACAATCCTTAAAAATAAATATGTTTGGTCGTTTGACACGTAAGATTAACAATACATATGGATTTTCTTATTTGAAGTATTCTTGCATTAGATTTCATAGAAAAAAAACACCGCAAGCTTAAAGATACTCATATGTTTTCCTCTGATAATCAAACATGAAAAATCCATGAAACACTCTTAAAGAAAAGGCCGACTATGCGTCAGCCGGCTGATCCCCGCACGGATTGGCTGTCTTGCTAGCCACTTGATGCGATTCATTGAGATGCTTCTCAACCCTATGATTACTCGCAAGTTCTTTCCTTTGAGTACATACAGAGACGTCGGGCACTCCTTTCATGCATCGCGCGAGCATCCGGGCCCTCACAAGACTTGTTTGTTACTCCCTCTGTTCCTTTATATAAGGTGTATTTCTTTTTTGATAAAATTCCAGAATGTAAGGTGTATTTCTTCTAATTTCTCATAATTCCCTTGTTAGCCCTCCAGAAATATGGAAAGTATCTCTCTGATGATTGTCTATATCTCTCCTTATAGCAAAAGAAGGAAACTATCTATCTGCCAATTGCATGTATCTCTTACTTTCCTAAAGTTATTGATTTATTTGCCACTACCCAATAAATTGGCCAAGGGTAATTTTGTCCTAACATGTCTATAATTATGTGCCTTGGTCACCGTGCCAAAAATAACACACCTTACATAAAGGAACGGAGGGAGTATTATGTTGGTTAGCATCTTTTTAGGGAAAGCCACCTGGTGCATTTTATTGATTGAATCGGAGATACATCATATACAAGCAAGAGAAGAGAAAATTAAGCGGATCATCGACCCATGTACATGCTTTAGAAGATAAAGAGAAACAGACTAATCTATTGTACTGTTCCATGCTATTATATTATCAATCTTGTATGCTTTATATGTTATTTTATATCATTTTTATAGACTAACCTATTAACTTAGTGCCTAGTGTTAGTTTCTGTTTTTTTGCCCATTTCTTTGTTTCGCAAAAAAACCAAATCAAATGAAGTACGAACACAAAAAAATTACGGTGATTTTTCTGACCAAGAGAGACCCTAGAAAGCTTCGGGGAGGCACCAGATGGTGATCGAGGGGGCCACAAGATCAGGTGACGCGCCCCTAGTGGGGCCACCATGGCTTTGTTTGCCCTAATTCCAACTCTATAAATTCACAAGTATCCAAAAACTCTCAGAGCGAGACCCGAAACAATTCTTCCACCGCCGCAAGCCTCTGTTCTTCCACGATCCCATCTAGAGGCCTTTTTCGGTACTCTGTCGGAGGGGGAAACCATTGGGGACGCAATCTTCTTCAACCTTGCTTCCTCCATGACGATGTGAGTAGTTCCTTCAGGACCTACGGGCCCATAGCACTAGCTCGATGTCTCTCTCTCTCTCTTGCGCTCTCTCTCTTACCCTATCTCTCTCGCTCTCTTTGATCTTCAATACAATGATCTTTTCGGAGATCTATTCAATGTAATTCTCACGATGTGTTTATTGCGATTCGATGAATTATGGATTTATGATCAAATTATTCATTGAAAGTATTTGGATCTTTTTGAGATCTATTTATGTGTGATTTTATATATATGTATGCTTTCTGATCTATGAGTTTTCTTTGGCCAAGTTGATGGGTAGAACTTCGGAGGAAGTGATGCATAGTAGTGGGTTCACTCTTGCGGTGTCCTTACTCTGTGACAGGAGGGGTTGCAAGGCACGTATTGTATTGTTGCTACTAAGGATAAAACAACGGGACCGCCGTACGCTCGCTGGAATCATAATCCTAACTATGTGCAATTCTGTCAATTGCCCAACAGTAATTTGTTTACCCACTGATGCTATGATTATGAGAGATGCCTCCAATGAACCTATGGGCCCCGGGTCCATTCTCCATTATTACTAAAAACCGAAAATTGCTCGCTATTTTTATTTTCTTTTATTTATATACCTATCACTACGAGAATTGATCCTGCAATTGGCGAGAACAAGGGGATCGACAACCCTCTTGCCTTTGTTGGGTGCAAGCATTTGCTTTGTGCGTGCGTGTGTGTGTGCGTGCATGTGTGTGTGTGTGCAGGTACCGTTTATGTTGTTTTTGTGGTGTCTCCTATTGGTCCGATAAACCTTGGTTCTTCACTAAGGAAATACTATCTACTACTATACTACATCACCCTTCCTCTTTGGGGAATCCTAACACTATCACAAGTAGCGAAAGAATTTCTGGCGCCATTGCCGGGGAGGCTTCACCAAACAATCCAGGTTCCTTCGCACACATTTATCATTTGCTTGCCATTTGCCTTTTATTTGCATTCTCCTTTTCACCTCATTCCTCCTCTAGAAAACCTAAAAATACCAAAAATATCTTGTGTTGCTATCTTGGCTTGTTATTATGGCTAGTTATTCACTCATTGCTTCCACTCCCGCAAATGAAGTACTTAATTTTAAACGATGGGATGAAGAAAGTTTGAAATATGCTTAGTATAGGATTTCTGATGCTCAAAATAGATCAACTTGTATGCAATCCACCACTGTCCTTCTCCGAAATTTTATATGGGTGTTACTACTTGGTATTGTTTTGTGCTTTACACTATTATTGGAGGAAACTTTTTGAGTAGTCACCCTTTGGATGCCTTTAATGCTATGGGTAATTTAGTGGGATCACCACCTATTATTATCAATGAAACAACGTTAACTTTGGAACACATTATGCGAAGGTTAGATGTTACTGAAACAAAATGCCAAATATTGAACACATTGAAAATTTGGATAAAAAGGTGCATAACCAAGTAACTAAATTTGGATCCATGGTGGGAACCACTTTAAAAATTGCTTAAGGATAGAGAACCAATCACCAATAGAGTAGAACAAAGTCCCTCTATAATTGATAAATTGGAAGAGTTCATTAATAACTTGGCTATGGCTTTTTCTTCCATTAAAACTAGTGAAGGACCTCCCATGAACAAGACTTTGAATCTTATGTATGTTCCTAAAACTAATAAGGGTGCTTCCTCTAGGAAGGAGAAAGGAGATTTAAGATGATTAGTGTTCACCCCAATTTCATCAATGCAAAACAGGAACTTATATTCGACACTCGATTCTTTGATTTTGTGCCTAGGAGTGTTATGATTAATGATATGCTTGCTAAACCTCCTAACAAATCACATTGCATAATTGAGGAATTGGACAAAGATGACAATACGTGATGCTATGCACTATGCCTAGCTAGGGGCATTAAACAATAGCGCTTGTTGGGAGGCAACCCAATAGTTATCATTTATCTTTATTTTATTTTTTTGTGTCGACATGATTATTGCTACTTTAGTGATTATGTTTTACATTTTATTTTGATTTTTGTGCCAAGTTAAGCCTTTAGGTTGATGTGGATGATTGTTTATTTGGTTCTGTGCAAAAACAGAAAGTTTAGCTTCCAGTGCATGAATTGTTTATCTGTATTGGAAAGTGATCAATTCCTGAAACTTTTACACATTACTTCTATGCAAATTTTATGTTTCCTAAATTTTCAGAATTTTTGGAGCTACATAAGTATGACTAAATATTGCATCATTATGTACTGTTCTGTTTTAGACATATTCTATTTTTTATTGCATAGTATGCTTATTTTAAATTAAAGTTTCTAGATTGTATCAGGGGTATAAGTCATGGATATGATAGAATACAGTAGGTATTATATAAGAACAATTATGATTCGATCTTTGACAATAACTAAGTAATGATTTATTTTATTGTACTAATGGATCTCACAAGGTTTTGTTGAGTTTTGTGTGGCCGAAGTTTTCAAGTTTTGGGTGAGACAATGATGGAAGATAGAATAAGGAGCGGTAAGAGCCTAAGCTTGGGATCCAAGGTAATATTGAAGAAAGACCCAAGCTTCTAAGCTTGGGGATGCCCTGTAAGGCTTCCCCTCTTTCGTCTTCGATCTATCGATAGTATTACTTGGAGCTATATTTTTATTCGTCACATGATATGTGTTTGGCTTGGAGTGTCATGTGTTTTTGTGTTTATTTGTTTGCTTGTTTCCACAATCATTGTTTCCTGATCGCACCAATTATGAGAGACACATACTCATCACAATTTATAGAATGCTCATTGAACTTCACTTATATATTTTGAGTTGAGGCAATTGCTCATGGTCTTCACTTATATCTTTTGAGCATAACGAGAAATATTTATAGAAATCATCTGCACTCTCTTGCTTCACTTATATCTTTTTGAGAGTTAAATACTAGTGGTAATTTGCATGAGTTATATGTTTGGTCCAAAAATAATCTGTATACAAGGATGGTATAATAAAAACTTGCATGTAGATCACTGAATGTGGTGTGGTTGATAAACGATATTGGGGTTATAATATGAAGGTTTACTAGTTAATAATCATGGTCTAGTAAAAATATCGATGTTAAGGTTTGTGAATTCCCACTCATTAAAGTGTCGGTTATGGCATGGCTAGGAAGTTGGAGCATAATTTATCCTTGATTGACATCCCTTGTGTTCTCTAGATCGGGCGCGCGCGATGGTTAACTCCTCCCAACCTCCCTCCTAGGGGCATGTGAGTAGTACTTTGCTTCGAGGGTTTCTAGGCTTTCACAATAAATACTTAAGTTCTTTATGACTAATGTGGGTTTTTGGACTATAAGTACTTCCACCTATCCATATTTTGCTAGCCTCTTCGCTACCATGCATTCCCCGTTCTCACCTCGAGACTTGGTGCAAACTTCGTCGGTGCATTCAAATCTCGTGAAATGACTCACTCTTTCACACATAAGCCTTATTATATCTTTCCTGAAAACAACCACCATACCCACCTATTATGGCATTTTCATATCCATTATGAGATATATTTCCATCCAACTTACACCTTTACTATTCACATGACTTGAGCATTCATTGCCATATTGCTTTGCATGATCATATAGGGCATACATGATATTTTGTAGCAAAGCCATCGTTCATCAATTGGTATACATGTTATGCTAGATCATTGCACATCCTGGTACACTGCCAGAGGCATTCCGAGTCATATTTTTTTAGTTTATCAACTTGTAACTAAGTAGAAGTGTGATAATCATCATTATTAGAGTGTTGCCCCTACCAGTAAGGAAAACAATGGTGGAGACCAATGAGTCCTCGAAAAAGTGGGGATGAGGTCCATGAGACTATTCTAAGAAAGAAAAATGAGAGAAAAAGAGAGAGGGGGCAACACTACTATCCTTTTTCCACACTTGTGTTTCAAAGTAGCATCATATTCTTCATATATATAGAGAGTCTCCATGATTTGTCACTTTCATATGCTAGTGGCATTTTAGATTATAGAAGTTGGCTTGTATATTACGATGACGAGCTTTCTCAAATGCTCGAGGTCTTCACAAGCAAGCAAGTTAGATGCACACCCACTTGGTTTCACATAGAGATCTTTCATACACTTATAGCTCAAGTGCATCTGTGGCATGGCAATCCCTACTCCTCACATTTATATCGATTGTAAGGCTTGTCCATTGCCTAATGATCCGCCTCGTTGATGTGGGACTTTCTCAAATTTTTGTCTTCCCTTATAAACCCCAACCATCATTCTTTTTGCCATCAAAAATGCCAAGTCCATGGCTCACGCTCATTTGTTGAGTGTAGTTGAAAAGGCTTAAGCAAGAAAAAGTATGACCCAATTGCTTGGTTTGGCACTGGGGTGTTCATGCTTTATACTTTATGTTAGGAAGACCGAGCTATGCCATGTTTACATGATTAAATGTTTAGGAATAACGTTCTTTAGCATTCTTTATTTTGAAAGGTAATGATTAATTTCCAGTACTATTGCATATTATCGTTTTGATATCAAATCAATGAAATAGACCCTTAAAGAATTGCATGATTAAAACATGCCAGGTAGCATTCAACATAAAAAATATATCTGTTTTACCATTTACCTATTCGAGGACGAGGAGGAATTAAGCTTGGGGATGCTGATACCTCTACAACGTATCTATACTTTTTGATTGTCCATGCTATTATATTATCAATCTTGTATGCTTTATATGCCATTTTATATTATTTTTATATACTAGCCTATTAACTTAGTGGCGAGTGCTAGTTTCTATTTTTTTGTGTATTTCTTTGTTTCACGGAAAAACGAAACCAAATGAAGTCCAAACACGATGAAACTTTACTGTGATTTTTTCTAGACCAGGAGAGACCCTAGAAGCTTCGGGGAGGCACCAAACGATGATCGAAGGGGCCACAAGCTCAGGTAGCGCACCCCTAGGGGGCACGCCATGTGATCTCGTGGGGCCACCATGGCTCCATTTGCCCTAATTCCAACTCTATAAATTCATAAATATTCGGAAACCCCCAGAGCAAGACCCGAAACAATTCTTCCGCTGCCGCAAGCCTCTGTTTTTCCGCGATCCCATCTGGAGGCCTTTACCGATACTCAGCCCAGGGGGGAACCATTGGGGACGCAATCTTCTTCGACCTTGCTTCCTCCATGATGATGTGTGAGTAGTTCCTTTAGGACCTACAGGTCTATATATAGCAGTAGCTAGCTAGATGACTTTCTCTCTCTCTCTCCCTCCCTCTCTCTCTCTCTCTGATCTTCAATACAACGATCTCTTCGGAGATCTATTTGATGTAATTCTTGTAGTGCGTTTGTTGGGATCCGATGAATTGTGAGTTTATGATCAGATTATTCACTAAAATTATTTGAATACTTTTGAGATCTATGTATGTGTGATTTTATAGCTATGTATGCTTTCCGCTCTATGGGTTCTTGCTATTTCTTGAGCTTGTGTTGGTTTTTCCCTTGAAGAGGAAAGGGTGATGCAGCATAGTAGAGATAAGTATTTCCCTCATATAAGAACCAAGGTATCAATCCAGTAGGAGAAGAATGCGCAAATCACCAATACCTACACAAACAATCAAACACTTGCACCCAACGCGATAAAGGGGTTGTCAATCCCTTCAAGGTCACTTGCAAAGGTGAGATCCAATAAAGATAAATAAAACTAAACAAAAGATAACCAAATATTTTTGGGTTTTTTTGGTTTATAGATCTGAAAATAAAAGATTGCAAAATAGTAGATTGGAAACTAATATGATGGAAAATAGACCCGGGGGCCATAGGTTTCACTAGAGGCTTCTCTCTTGAAGGCAAATAATACGGTGGGTGAACAAATTACTGTCGCGCAATTGATACAAAAGCGCAAAGTTATGATGATATCCAAGACAATGATTATGTAATATATGCATCACGTCCGTGTCAAGTAGACCGACTCTTGCCTGCATCTACTACTATTATTCAACACATCGACTGACTCCTGCCTACATCTAGAGTATTAAGTTCATAAAGAACAGAGTAACACTTTAAGTAAGATGACATGATGTAGAGGAATAAACTCAAGCAATATGATCTAAGCCCCATCTTTTTATCCTCGATGGCAACAATACAATACATGACTCGCTACCACTACTTTGTCACTGGGTGAGGACACCGCAAGATTGAACCCAAAGCTAAGCATTTCTCCCATTGCAAGAACAACCAATCTAGTTGGCCAGACCAAACTGATAATTCGAAGAGAATTACAAAGATATCAAATCATGCATATAAGAATTCAGAGAAGATTCAAATAATATTCATAGATAATCTAATCATAAATCCACAATTCATCGGATCTCGACAAACACACCGCAAAAGAAGATTACATCAGATAGATCTCCAAGAACATCGATGAGAACATGTTATTGAGAATCAAAGAGAGAGAAGAAGCCATATAGCTACTAGCTATGGACCCGTAGGTCTGAGGTAAACTACTCACGCTTCATCGGAAGGGCAATAGGGTTGATGTAGATGCCCTCCATCATCGAACCCCCCTCTGTCAGGATGCTAGAAAAGGCCCCAAGATGGGATCTCACGGGAACAGAAGGTTGCGGCGGTGGAGAAGTGTTTTCATGGATGCTTCTGGAGGTTCTGGAATATATGTGAATATATAGGGCCCAGGGCTAGGTCAAGGAGTCCCGAGGGGGTGGCAAGGTAGGGGGCGCCCCCTAGGGCGCACCATCTACCCTTGCCACCGCCTCACGGCTCTTCTGACTTGGACTCCAAGTCCCCTGGGTGTCTTCTGGTCCATGAAAAATCATCGCGAAAGTTTTATTCCGTTTGGACTCCGTTTGATATTCCTTTTTTGCGAAGCTCAAAAACAAGGAAAAAATAGAAACTGGCACTGGGCTCTAGGTTAATAGGTTAGTCCCAAAAATAATATAAAGTAGCATATTAATGGACATAAAACATCCAAAATAGATAATATAATAGCATGAAACAATAAAAAATTATAGATATGTTGGAAACGTATCAGTTCTCTTTGGCCAAGTTGATGAGTAGGTCTTCAAAGGAAGTGGTGCATAATAGTGGGTTCAATCTTGCGGTGTCCTTACGCTGTGACAGGAGGGGTTGTAAGACATGTATTGTATTGTTGCTGCTGTGGATAAAGCGACATGGCTTGAACATACTACTTGGTCTTACTTTGTCCACATTATGTCATCTTGGTTAAAATGCTACTTTGTTTGTCATGAACTTAATACTTTGAGATGCATGCTGGATAGCGGTCTTGGGGTGGAGTAATAGTAATAAGCATCAGTAATTTCAACGGTCTACTTGTCACAGACGTAATGCCTATGTGAATCATGCCATGAAGAATCATAATCATAACTATACACAATTATGTCAATTCCCCAACAGTAATTTGTTTACCCACCGACGCTATGTGTTGGGGAACGTGGTAATTTCAAAAAAAATCCTACGCACACACAGGATCATGGTGATGCATAGCAACAAGAGGGGAGAGTGTTGTCTATGTACCCTCGTAGAACGTTCACGGAAGCATTATATCAACGTGGTTGATGTAGTCGTACGTCTTCACGATCTGACCGATCCAAGTACCGAAAGCACGTAACCTCCGAGTTCTGCACATGTTCGGCTCGGTGAGGTCCTCGCCTTCTCGATCCAGCAAGAGGGGCGAAGTAGTAGATGCGTTCCGGCAGCACGACGGCGTGGTGACGGTGTTGGTGAAGAACAATCTCCGCAGGGCTTCGCCTAAGCACTACGAAAACTATGACGGAGGATAAACTAGAGGGGACGGGGTAGCCGGCACATGGCTTGGTGTTTCTTGATCTGTCTTGGGTGCTAGCCCTACCCCTCTATTTATATGTTGAGCCTTGGGGTTGAAACTTGGAGTAAAAGCCTACACAAAGTCGGTTTCACCCGAAAGGCAAGAGTCCTTCTCGGACTCCAGGGCCCGGCATCTGGACCCAGACGCTAGGGACCCTGGCGTCTGGCCCCTGGACTCCACAAAACTTCCTTTTGCGCTTTCCAAAAACCTTGTGGGCTTTCACCTTTGGCCCAAATAAAGTGTTCTCATACCCAAACATTTCGGGAAACATCCAGAACCCCTTCCGGTGAATTCCGGAACCCTTCTGGAGTCCAAACACTATTATCCCATATATAAATCTTTAAATCCGGACCATTCCGGAGTTCCTCGTCATGTCCGTGATCTTATCCGGAACTCCGAACAACATTCGGTCACCAACATACATAACTCATAGTACTATATCGTCAACGAACGTTAAGCGTGCGGACCCTACGGGTTCTAGAACTATGTAGACATGACCGAGACACCTCTCTGGTCAATAACCAATAGCGGGACCTGGATGCCCATATTGGCTCCTACATATTCTATGAAGATCTTTATCGGTCAGACCGCATAACAACATACGTTGTTCCCTTTGTCATCGGTATGTTACTTGCCCGAGATTCGATCGTCGGTATCTCAATACCTAGTTCAATCTTGTTACCGGCAAGTCTCTTTACTCGTTCCGTAATACATCATCCAGCAACTAACTCATTAGTTGCAATGCTTGCAAGGCTTATAGTGATGTGCATTACCGAGTGGGCCCAGAGATACCTCTCCGACAATTGGAGTGACAAATCCTAATCTCAAAATACGCCAACCCAACAAGTATCTTTGGAGACACATGTAGAGCACCTTTATAATCACCCAGTTACGTTGTGACATTTGGTGGCACACAAAGTGTTCCTCCGATAAACGGGAGTTGCATAATCTCATAGTCATAGGAACATGTATAAGTCATGAAGAAAGCAATAGCAACAAACTAAACGATCAAGTGCTAAGCTAATGGAACGGGTCAAGTCAATCACATCATTCTCCTAATGATGTGATCCCATTAATCAAATGACAACTCATGTCTATGGTTAGGAAACTTAACCATCTTTGATCAACGAGCTAGTCAAGTAGAGGCATACTAGTGACACTCTCTTTGTCTATGTATTCACACATGTATTATGTTTCTGGTTAATACAATTCTAGCATGAATAATAAACGTTTATCATGAAATAAGGAAATAAATAATAACTTTATTATTGCCTCTAGGGCATATTTCCTTCAGTCTTCCACTTGAACTAGAGTCAATAATCTAGATCACATCGCCATGTGATTTAACATCAATAGTTCACTTCACCATGTGATTAACACCCATAGTTCACATCGTCATGTGACCAACACCCAAAGGGTTTACTAGAGTCAATAATCTAGTTCACATCGCTATGTGATTAACACCCAAAGAGCACTAAGGTGTGATCATGTTTTGCTTGTGAGAGAAGTTTAGTCAACGGGTCTGCAAGATTCAGATCCGTATGTATTTTGCAAATTTCTATGTCAACAATGCTATGCACGGAGCTACTCTAGCAATTGCTCCCACTTTCAATATGTATCCAGATTGAGACTTAGAGTCATCTGGATCAGTGTCAAAATTTGCATCGACGTAACCTTTTACGACGAACCTTTTTGTCACTTCCATAATTGAGAAACATATCCTTATTTCACTAAGGATAATTTTGACCGTTGTCTAGTGATCTACTCCTAGATCACTATTGTACTCCCTTGCCAAAATCAGTGTAGGGTATACAATAGATCTGGTACATAGCATGGCATATTTTATAGAACCTATGGTCAAGGCATAGGGAATGACTTTCATTCTCTTTCTATCTTCTGCCGTGGTCGGGATTTGAGTCTTACTCAGTTTCACACCCTGTAACACAGGCAAGAACTATTTCTTTGACTGTTCCATTTTGAACTACTTCAAAATCTTGTCAAGGTATGTACTCATTGAAAAACTTATCAAGCGTCTTGATCTATCTCTATAGATCTTGATGCTCAATATGTAAGCAGTTTCACCGAGGTCTTTCTTTGAATAACTCCTTTCAAACATTCCTTTATGCTTTGCAGAATAATTCTACAATATCTCCGATCAATAATATGTCATTGACATATACTTATCAAACATGCTGTAGTGCTCCCACTCACTTTCTTGTAAATACAGGCTTCACCGCAAGTCTGTATAAAACTATATGCTTTGATCAACTTATCAAAGCGTATATTCCAACTCCGAGATGCTTGCACCAGTCCATAGATGGATCGCTGGAGCTTTCATATTTTGTTAACACCTTTAGGATTGACAAAACCTTCTGGTTGCATCATATACAACTCTTCTTAAATAAATCCATTAAGGAATGTAGTTTTGTTTATCCATTTGCCAGATTTCATAAAATGCGGCAATTACTAACATGATTCGGACAGACTTAAGCATAGATACGAGTGATAGACTCTCATCATAGTCAACACCTTGAACTTGTCGAAAACCTTCTTGCGACAATTCTAGCTTTGTAGATAGTAACACTACTATCAGCGTTCGTCTTCCTCTTGAAGATCCATTTAATCTCAATGGCTCGCCGATCATTGGGCAAGTCAATCAAAGTCCATACTTTGTTCTCATACATGGATCTCATCTCAAAATTCATGGCCTCAAACCATTTCATGGAATCTGGGCTCATCATCGCTTCCTCATAGTTCGTAGGTTCGTCATGGTCAAGTAACATGACCTCCAGAACAGGATTACCATACCACTCTGGTGCGGATCTCACTCTGGTTTACCTACGAGGTTCGGTGGTAACTTGATATAAAGTTACATGATCATCATCATTAGCTTCCTCACTAATTGGTGTAGTAGTCACAGGAACAGATTTCTGTGATGAACTACTTTCCAATAAGGGAGCAGGTACAGTTACCTCATCAAGTTCTACTTTCCCCCCACTCACTTCTTTCGAGAGAAACTCCTTCTCTAGAAAGGATCCATTCTCAGCAATGAATATCTTGCCTTCGGATCTATGATAGAAGGTGTACCCAACATTTTATTTTGGGTATCCTATGAAGACGCACTTCTCCGATTTGGGTTTGAGCTTACCAGGTTGAAACTTTTTCACATAAGCATTGCAACCTCAAACTTTAAGAAATGACAGCTTAGGTTCTTGCCAAACCATAGTTCATACGGTGTTGTCTCAACGAATTTAGATGGTGCCCTATTTAACGTGAATGTAGCTGTCTCTAATGCATAACCCCAAAACGATAGTGGTAAATCGGTAAGAGACATCATAGATCGCACCATATCTAATAAAGTACGGTTACGACATTCGGACACACCATTACACTGTGGTGTTCCAGGTGGCGTGAGTAGTGAAACTATTTCACATTGTTTTAACTGAAGGCCAAACTCGTAACTCAAATATTTTACTTCTGCGATCATATCGTAGAAACTTTTATTTTTGTTACAATGATTCTCCACTTCACTCTGAAATTCTTTGAACTTTTCAAATGTTTCAGACTTGTGTTTCATCAAGTAGATATACTCATATCTGCTCAAATCATCTGTGAAGATCAGAAAATAATGATACCTGCCGCGAGCCTCAATATTCATCAGACCACATACATCAGTATGTATGATTTCCAACAAATCTGTTGCTCGCTCCATTGTTCCGGAGAATGGAGTATTAGTCATCTTGCCCATGAGGCATGGTTCGCAAGCATCATCTGATTCATAATCAAGTGATTCCAAAAGCCCATCAGCATGGATTTTCTTCATGCGCTTTACACCAATATGACCTAAACGGCAGTGCCACAAATAAGTTGCACTATCATTATTAACTTTGCATCTTTTGGCTTCAATATTATGAAAATGTGTATCACCACGATCGAGATCCAACAAACCATTTTCATTGGGTGTATGACCATAGAAGGTTTTATTCATGTAAACAGAACAACAATTATTCTCTAACTTACATGAATAACTGTATTGCAATAAACATGATCCAATCATATTCATGCTCAACGCAAACACTAAATAACATTTATTTTAGGTTTAACACTAATCCCGAAAGTATAGGGAGTGTGCGATGATGATCATATCAATTTTGGAACCATTTCCAATACACATCGTCACTTCACCCTTAACTAGTCTCTGTTCATTCTGCAACTCCCGTTTCGAGTTACTATTCTTAGCAACTGAACCAGTATCAAATACTGAGGGGTTGCTATAAACACTAGTAAAGTACACATCAATAACATGTATATCAAATATACCTATGTTCACTTTGCCATCCTTCTTATCCGCCAATTACTTGGGTAGTTCCGCTTCCAGTGACCAGTTCCTTTGCAGTAGAAGCACTCAGTTTCAGGCCTAGGTCCAGACTTGGGTTTTTTCACTTGAGCAACAACTTGCTTGCCGTTCTTCTTGAAGTTCCCCTTTCTTCCCTTTTTCCCTTTACTTGAAACTAGTGGTTTTGTTTACCATCAACACTTGATGTTTTTCTTGATTTCTACCTTCGTCGATTTCAGCATCACGAAGAGCTTGGGAATCGTTTCCGTTATCCCTTGCATATTATAGTTCATCACAAAGTTCTACTAACTTGGTGATGGTGACTAGAGAATTATGTCAATCACTATTTTATCTGGAAGATTAACTCCCACTTGATTCAAGCGATTGTAGTACCCAGACAATCTGAGCACATGCTCACTGCTTGAGCTATTCTCCTCCATCTTTTAGCTATAGAACTTGTTGGAGACTTCATATCTCTCAACTCGGGTATTTGCTTGAAATATTAACTTCAACTCCTGGAACATCTCATATGGTCCATGACGTTCAAAACGTCTTTGAAGTCCCGATTCTAAGCCGTTTAAGCATGGTGCACTAAACTATCAAGTAGTCATCATATTGAGCTAGCCAAACGTTCATAAACATCTGCATCTGCTCCTGCAATAGGTTTGTCACCTAGCGGTGTATCAAGGACATAATTCTTCTGTGCAGCAATGAGGATAAACCTCAGATCACGGATCCAATCCGCATCATTGCTACTAACATCTTTCAACTTAGTTTTCTCTAGGAACATATCAAAAATAAAATAGGGGAGCTAAACGCGAGCTATTGATCTACAACATAGATATGCTAATACTACCAGGACTAAGTTCATGATAAATTTAAGTTCAATTAATCATATTACTTAAGAACTCCCACTTAGATAGACATCCCTCTAATCCTCTAAGTGGTCACATGATCCATATCAACTAAACCATGTCCGATCATCACGTGAGATGGAGTAGTTTCAATGGTGAACATCACTATGTTGATCATATCTACTATATGATTCACGCTCGACCTTTCGGTCTCAGTGTTCCGAGGCCATATCTGTTATATGCTAGGCTCGTCAAGTTTAACTTGAGTATTCCGCGTGTGCAACTGTTTTGCACCCGTTGTATTTGAACATAGAGCCTATCACACCCGATCATCATGTGGTGTCTCAGCATGAAGAACTTTCGCAATGGTGCATACTCAGGGAGAACACTTGTACCTTGATAATTAGTGAGAGATCATCTTATAAAGCTACCGTCGAACTAAGCAAAATAAGATGTATAAAAGATAAACATCACATGCAATCAAAATATGTGACATGATATGGCCATCATCGTCTTGTGCCTTCGATCTCCATCTCCAAAGCATCGTCATGATTTCCATCATTACCGTCATGACACCATGATCTCCATCATCTTGATTTATATCAATGTGTCGTCACATGGTCGTCTCGCCAACTATTGCTCTTGCAACTATTGCTATCGCATAGCGATAAAGTAAAGCAATTATTTGACGCTTGCATCTTATGCAATAAAGAGACAACCATAAGGCTTCTGCCAGTTGCCGATAACTTCAACAAAACATGATCATTTTATACAACAACTTATATCTCATCACGTCTTGACCATATCTGTCACATCCCTAGTTCTGTTTTGCTCTGGGCTAGCTAGTCATGTGTTGCATCATGTTTAAATTGCTTTTAAACTTGAAATGGGGATGACAAACCCTAGCACCAAAATTAAGTCAAATAGGTTACTTAAAAACATTTTCAAGAACCCAGAATGCTCTTTAGAAAAGTTCATCATTTTTGAATTGGTCTAGAACCTCTGATAAAAATGGTGCACATTTTTCTAGGACACTTTGGATTTTTGAATTAATCCATAAGTATTTGATTTTGGACATTTAAATTCTATAAAATATTTGAAGTGTCCAAATAATCTTGAAAGCATTTGAGGGCTGTTGGAAATATTTTCAAAGTGCCCACAATTATTTTCAGGATTTTACAAAATGAATTAGTATTTTTACTAATTCAAAACAGAGGAATAAAAAATAGAAAACAATAACAGAATTAGCAGGGAGAGAGAGAGAGACCCACCTGGGCCTCCTTACCTGCGGCCCAGCCAGACAGCCCAGCCCACCAGGGGCAAGGGCGTCTTCCACCTCCTGCCAGGAGGACCGGCAGGTGCGTGGCACCAGCACGCGCGCCAGCCTCCACCTCCTGCTTGCCCCAACACACGTCGATGCCGCGGATGATCACCCCGTTGCCGTCCGAATCCGCCCGACCTCTCACTCGCCCCACCCCGCTCTCTGTTTCACTTCCCCCTCTCTTCCCCGAGCGCCGCCGTCGCCGCCGCTTGCCATAGCCGTGCCCGCTGAGCTCCCCTCGCCGCGCCGACCCGCCCAGGAGAACCGCAGGGTGGTCTTCATCATCTACGAGGAGCCACACGACACCGGACGCCCCGCATCGCCGGCTACCTCGTCTTCTTCCTCCTCTGCCGCTGAAGATCGCCGGCGACCTCCCGTCGTCACCAGCCCCTCCCCGAGCTCGCCGACGCCCCCGTTGCAACCGTTGTGAGCTCCTGCCCCTAACCCCCCTCCTCCCCGCATCGATTGCGCCGTGTAGCCATCGTTTCCACCGGAGCCGAGAGCACCTCACCGCCGGCCATGACGCCGTCGTGGCTACGGCCGTGCAAGCACACGTCCGAGCTCACCACTGCAATCAGTGCAGCCCCACGGTTCGAATGCATCCACCCTTGGCTCCTTCCGTGCCCTAGCGCGTCCATTCCGAGTTCACCCGAGCGCCGGCCGCCGCCACGAGCTCGCTTCCGGCGAACTCCGGCCACCCCGCGCCCTTCCGTTGGTTCCCCTGGATGCGCGCGGGCACGGGCTACCTCCTATTGCCCTCGACGCGTCGATCCGTCACCTCTGGCGCAACTCCGGCGGACGCCGCCGCGGTTTGAGGTCGCCGCCGGCCAAAACTCCGGCATGCTGACGGTCAACGTCATTAGCCTAAGGCTAATTACCGCGTTAACCTCGCCCTGTGTCACTGACAGGCAGGCCCCACCACTCTAATTAACCACGGGGTAACCCCTATTTACCTTTAACCTAACCACTATGGGCCCACGTGTCAGCTTTGACCAAGCTGACGTGGCTGTTGACTGGGCCCACATGTCTGTGACCCTAACCAGCCCTAACACACTGACTATTGGGTCCCATGCGTCAGGTTTGACCTGGGTCAACCCAGTTGACCTGCTGACGCAATGCTGTTGTCATGCTGACGCAGTAATGGTTTTCTGGATTTAATATAATTTAGAAAATTCCAGAAAATTAGCAAAACTTCTAAAAATCATAGAAAATCAACCGTAACTCCAAATGAAATAATTGATATATGAAAAATGATCAGAAAAATCCAATCTATCCATCTGTACCATTTTCACGCATGTTTGAGCAACTTAACCTTACTGTTTAGTCCAAAACATGATAATGCACTATTTGAATTCATAGTTTGAATTTGAATTTGAACCTTGAGTTCAAATCAACCCAAACCTTTCTGTTACTACTTGCATTAGCTCAAATCACAACATATTGTCATGTCATGATCATGCATCATATTGTGCATTGCATTGATTGTGCTCTTCCTTGTTTGCCGGTAATTGTCCCCTTTCGGTAGACGCTGCTCCGACGCTGTGATCGTTGACACTGATGAAGACTCAATGTTATCTTCAGAAGTGCCAGGCAAGCAAAACCCCCTTGTTCATTTTGATACAATCCCACTCTCTCGCTCCTGCTCTCTTTTACTGCATTAGGGCAACACCGATTCAACTATTACATGTTGTGGTAGTTGAACCCTTTCCTCTGCATGACCTGTCATTGCCACAATAAATAGATGAAACCCACTAGCATGAGTAGGAGTTGTTTGAGCCCTAATGTGCCTACTCATTCATGCTTGTTTGTCATGCCTGCTATTGCTTAGAGTTGAGTCTGGTCTGATTCATCGGGAATGAATTGGAACATGGTGAACATGTCCTACCGTTGAGAGCTAAGTGTGTGAACACGATTTGGTAAAGGTAGCGGTGAGAGGCCATGTAGGAGTACATGGTGGGTTGTCTCATTGCAGCCGTCCTCAGGAACTGAGTCCTGTGTTTGTGATCCATGAACAGTTACTACCACACATTGGGTTCCGGTAACTCGGCCCCTCTCGGCTTATTAATCAACTCGATCTCTGTCCAGGAGTTGCAACTAGTTTCTGGTGTTTGTAGGTAGTGTTAGTAGTCTACCAAGTGGCACCCGGTACAGGTGGGCTTGGGACAGACTAGGCACCGTGGCACGGTGTACCAAGTGGCACCCGGATGGTGGGCTTGGGAACCCTGCTCACATCGTTTGGGGCCGTGAGAGACACCCCGACCGGATCTCCTTGCGGATGGAACCTGAATAGGCGATAAACCTGGACTAGAGACTTGTTGGTTAGTCAGGTCGTGGACGACTCCCTCACCCGGCTTCCGCTTGAAGGTTGCCGAGGTACATGACGTGTACAGGGCGATAAGTGGCGAGAGCGTGTGTGAAGAAGTACACCCCTGCAGGGTTATCATTATCTATTCGAATAGCCGGATTCCTCGGATATGGAAACTTGGACCCCTTGCATAGTTCATAGACAAGTGAAAGTGGATACTCTAAAATGCGCAAGATAAGCGTGAGTGCTATGGATGGCCTTCTCGTAGGGAGACGGGAGCGGATCCATAGTGGAGTATTGATATGGTGAATATGTGGACTCGTGTGCGCCACCCCAAAAGAGTTACTCGCAGTCGTAGTATAGGATAGCCACTGAGTCAAAGCTGGCTTGCTGCAGTCAAACTCCACCACCCCCTTTATTGATACCGATGCATATGTAGTTAGTTCTGATGTAAGTCTTGCTGGGTACATTGTACTCACGTTTGCTTATTTTATGTTTTGCAGAGAGACGTCAGTCTCGCTAGTAGTTCCACATGGACTTCGACATTTAGCTTGTTACCTCAGCTACGATCTTGTTCCCTTGGGAGGGTCTTGTAGATAGTCGGGCTTCTGAGCCTTCTTCATTTGTAGTTATCTGTACTCAGACAAGTTAAGCTTCCGCATGTGCTTGTTGCTTGTATGCTCTGTATGTTGGGTCATGAGACCCATGTTTGTAATATCTTGCTCCTCGGAGCCTAATGAATAAATACTCTGAGTCGTAGAGTCTTGTTGTGATGCCATGTTGTATTGCACATATTGAGCATATTGTGTGTATGATTGAAATGCTTGGTATGTGTGGGATCCGACAACCTAGTGGTTTATCCTTGGTAGCCTCTCTTATGGGGAAATGTAGTCTTGTGCTTCCATGAGCCATAGTAGTCCACTACAGCCCGGTTCACCGGAGTCCTGCTAGCCCAGCACTACTGCTCCGGAACACTTGACTGGCCGACATGTGATTCACTTTGTTCCCGTGTCTGTCCCTTCGGGGAAATGTCACGCAGTGACATCCGGAGTCCTGCCTAGCCTGCTACAGCCCGGTTCACCGGAGTCCTGTTAGCCCAGTGCTACAGCCCGGATTCGCACGCTGCTGACCGACATGCTCGATGTTGATTCATGTATGCCTGTCCCCGTAAGTTAGTGCCACTTTGGGTTCACGACTAGTCATGTCGGCCCGGGTTCTCTATCATATGGATGCTAGCGACACTATCATATACGTGAGCCAAAAGGCGCAAACGGTCCCGGGCCATGGTAAGGCGACTCCTGTGGGAATACCGTGCGTGAGGCCGTAAAGTGATATGAGGTGTTACCGGCTAGATCGATGTGACTTGGAATCGGGGTCCTGACAATATCACATCACAACATGCCCTGCAAAAACAAGTTAGATGTCCTCTACTTTGTTGTTGCAAGTTTTACATGGCTGCTACGGGCTGAGTAAGAACCGTTCTTACCTACGCATCAAAACCACAACGATAGTTTGTCAAGTTAGTGCTGTTTTAACCTTCTCAAGGACCGGGTGTAGCCACACTCAGTTCAACTAAAGTTGGAGAAACTAACACCCGCTAGTCACATGTGTGCATAGCACGGCGGTAAAACCAGTCTCGCGTAAGCGTATGCGTAATGTCGGTCCGGGCCGCTTCATCCAACAATACCGCCGAACCAAAGTGTGACATGTTGGTAAGAAGTATGACTTATATCGCCCACAACTCACTTGTGTTCTACTTGTGCATATTACATCAACGCATAAAACCAGGCTCGGATGCCACTGCTGGGGAACATGTTAATTTCAAAAAAAAATTCCTACACACACACAGGATCATGGTGATGCATAGCAACGAGAGGGGGGAGTGTTGTCTACGTACCCTCGTAGACCGTTCACGGAAGCGTTATATCAATGTGGTTGGTGTAGTCGTACGTCTTCACGATCCGACCGATCCAAGTACCGAAAGCACGGCACTTCCGAGTTCTGCACATGTTCGGCTCGGTGACGTCCTCGCCTTATCGATCCAGCAAGAGGGGCGAAGTAGTAGATGAGTTCCGGCAGCACGACGGTGTGGTGACGGTGTTGGTGAAGAACAATCTCCGCAGGGCTTCGCCTAAGCACTATGAAAACTATGACGGAGTATAAACTAGAGGGGACTGGGTAGCCGGCACATGGCTTGGTGTTTCTTGATCTGTCTTGGGTGCTAGCCCTACCCCTCTATTTATATGTTGAGCCTTGGGGTCGAAACTTGGAGTAGAAGCCTCCACAAAGTCGGTTTCACCCGAAAGGCAAGAGTCCTTCTCGGACTCCAGGGCCAGATGCCAGGGTTCCCGGCGTCTGGACCCGGACGCCAGGGACCCTGGCATCTGGCCCCTGGACTCCGCAAAACTTCCTTTTGCGCTTTCCAAAAACCTTATGGGCTTTCCCCTTTGGCCCAAATAAGGTGTTCTCGTACCCAAACATTTCGGGAAACATCCGGAACCCCTTTCGGTGAATTCCGAAACCCTTCTGGAGTCCAAATACTATTATCCCATATATCAATCTTTATCTCCGGACCATTCCGGAGTTCCTCGTCATGTCCGTGATCTTATCCGGAACTCTGAACAACATTCGGTCACCAACATACATAACTCATAGTACTATATCGTCAACGAACGTTAAGCGTGCGGACCCTACGGGTTCGAGAACTATGTAGACATGACCGAGACACCTCTCTGGTCAATAACCAATAGCGGGACCTGGATGCCCATATTGGCTCCTACATATTCTACGAAGATCTTTATCGGTCAGACCGCATAACAACATATGTTGTTCCCTTTGTCATCGGTATGTTACTTGCCCAAGATTCGATCATCGGTATCTGAATACCTAGTTCAATCTCGTTACCGGCAAGTCTCTTTACTCGTTCCGTAATACATCACCCCGCAACTAACTCATTGGTTGCAATGCTTGCAAGGCTTATAGTGATGTGCTTTACCGAGTGGGCCCAGAGATACCTCTCCGACAATCGGAGTGACAAATCCTAATCTCGAAATATGCCAACCCAACAAGTACCTTTGGAGACACCTATAGAGCACCTTTATAATCACCCAGTTGCGTTGTGACGTTTGGTGGCACACAAAGTGTTCCTCCGGTAAACGGGAGTTGCATAATCTCATAGGCATAGGAACATGTATAAGTTATGAAGAAAGCAATAGCAACAAACTAAATGATCAAGTGCTAAGCTAACGGAATGGGTCAAGTAAATCACATCATTCTCCTAATGATGTTATCCCGTTAATCAAATGACAACTCATGTCTATGGTTAGGAAACTTAATCATCTTTGATCAACGAGCTAGTCAAGTAGAGGCATACTAGTGACGCTCTGCTTGTCTATGTATTCACACATGTATTATGTTTCCGGTTAATACAATTCTAGCATGAATAATAAACATTTATCATGAAATAAGGAAATAAATAATAACTTTATTATTGCCTCTAGGACATATTTCCTTCACTATGTTTATGAGAGATGCCTCTAGTGAACCTATGCCCCCCCCGGGTCCATTTCTATTATTACTAAAAACCTAAAATTGCTCGCAGTTTTTATTTTATTTATTTTATTTTATTTATATACCTATCACTATCAGATTTAATCCTTGCAATTGGCGATAACAAGGGAATTGACAGCCCTCTTGCCTTCGTTGGGTGTAAGCATTTGCTTTGTGTGTGTGTAGGTACCATTCACGTTGTTTGTGTGGTGTCTCTTATTGGTTCGATAAACTTTAGTTCTTAACTAAGGGAAGTACTATCTGCTACTATACCACGTAACCCTTCCTCTTCGAAGAATCCCAACACTGTCGCAATTAGCATGCCACCATATTGGCTTACCTTGGACAATGAGCAAACTTCACTTCATCAAACCTGTTCACCCTAAGATTGCAGTCATAGAAAATTGCTGAACTATTTGTTGCGGGAAAACCTCCTTTGACCATAGTTTGGATTACCACCTTATTATATGACGGAAGAACAACCCTATTCAGGCCCATATGTTCAGCAAACCATAGGCCATCTCTACTGGCCATTGCTTCAACCATTAAAACATCATTTGCATAATCAATTTTAAAATTTCTCGCAACAACAAAACCACCAATGATATCTCTAATAACAATGTCGGAAGAGCCTGGAGTAAGCTTGTTATCTTGGTTTTCACCTTTCCACATGCTTGTCACTTCTCGAGGCTGTGTGTATGTTTTCCTTAATTTCTTACAGCTCTATTTATCATCAATGACGGCAGGTTGTGTCAGGAGTGTCAAACATTCGAGAATCACGACAGGATCACGCTCCTTAGCAATGCAACTTGGATACATTTTAAACATGTTTAAATTTGATATTTCACATTCCATATGTGAAACATACCTTTTTTGACAGGAGTGAAATCTGTTTTCAAAATACTGAAATGGTTTGTTTTGTATGTGTGAAATCTGTTTTGAAATAAGTGAAATATGTTTTGCAATGTGTGGAATCTTTTTTGAAATGAACGAAATATGTTTTGATATGTGAAATGTGTGAAATATTTCAGATGAAATGAGTGAAATATGCTTTGAAAATGTGAAATGTGTGAAACATGTCAAATAAAATGAGTGAACAAGTTATTATGAAATGAGTGAATTATTTTGTTACGATTTTTTTAAATGAGTGAAATATGTTATAATGAAATGAGTGAAATATGTTTTGCAACACGTGATTTTTTTAAATGAGTGAAATATGTTTTGAAATGTGAAAATTTTCTTATGGAATGAGTGAAATATGTTTTGAAAATGTGAAATGTGTGAAATATGCCATATGAAATGAGTGAAATATGTTAGTATGACATCGTTTTTCACACGAGTGAAATCTGTTTTGGTAAAGAGTGAAATATGTTATTGTGAAATTATTATTTTTTAACTCGCTTAAAATATATTCAAGGTCGGTCTTGTTTTAAAGGTCTTTACAACAGGAGTTGAGTCACTTAATTTAGAACGAAGATATCCTAAATCTGGAAGATTGTGGCCCGGAGTTGGATCGTCCTTTTGGAGTTTTACCGGACGGGCGGCTCGAGGCATAGACGAGCCACCGGTGTCAGGGACCGCAGGCCTGGCTGGTTCCTGGTGCGGGCGCCGCGACGCGCATTGCCATGCTCGGCTGGAGCTCCCGCCGACCAGCTGGTTACGGCGATGAGCTAGCAGGCTGCGGTCCTGACCAGGCCGGCAGAGAGCGTGGACTCCCAGGCAACGTCGGTGACGGCTGTGAGCGGGTTCCGTGGCGGCGGAAACTACCTCAGCAAGGTCCAGCAATGTCCGCGGCGACTGCCGGAGTGAACTTTATGACGACGGCGGCGGTGAGTGCCGACTGCCGACATCGACTGGAGCAGCACGCCATGGCCGGCGGTACAAGAGGAGTTGAGGTCGTCGCACACCACCTGGCAAACTGGCCAATTCATCTCCGCCACCGTCCGCATCGTTGTAGCATCTGACGCTAACCGTGCCGAAGTTTCTGAATCTACAGAATGGCTTGTTGTGTTGTATGTTGCTGACCTACAATGCTATCCAAACAGAAATTCAGAATTTTACAATCATGTTTTCGTTACACTTGTATCTCAGGTGTGCACAGGAAAATACCCCTGTAGAGTAATACAGGTGGAAAATCTAAACCGGTCTCCCAAACGCGGCATGTGGTTGTTTGGACAAGTGTTTATCATTATTTCTCCATGTGCCCAGCATATACACATTACGAATGATTTCTGCGCCCCTAACCGATCGTTTGCATGTTTTTTTTTTTGAGTAAGTTTGCATGTTGAAATAGTGAGATTGTCGCTCCCTTTTTTTCCCGACCTTTTCCACATGTGTGATGTCTTATTCCTACTGCTATAGCTTTCTTCTTTTGAAAGGAATGCCGTGTGGCTCTTTATTAAGCAGATGGGACTGTTACATCGCTGATTACAGTAGGCATTGTAAAATTCGGAGGATCACCATCCCAACAAAAACTAGATTTTGAATCAAAAGCATGCCTAGCTATAATATAATGTGAGCCACCTTATTAGCATCCCTTAAGCAGTGTTTGAGAGAAACATGATCCAGCCGCTGCGCAGTCGCAAGGCACTCGGCCATGATTGCCGTATATGGGTTCAGAACTTCTGTCACACCATTCATTCCAGAGCTGGACAAGTTCCAGAGAATCAGATTCCAGCGTAACCGGGAAGCAGCCCAACCGTCCAACAAGGACCAGCCCTTTTAACAGATTCCTACTGCTATAGCTTGCATCACTAGACAGAAAACGGCCAATCAACAACACCTGCATCCCATGGGCAGTTAAACAATTCTATGGAGTTCATTACACACGTACTGCTGTATCACTTCATTTTGGCCAGCTTTTCTACATTTAGCCAGCTCTGTTAAGTGGCATGGCATACTATATTGCTGTACCGGCATTTTGTCTTAAATTGGATGCATGATCTTTGTAAGATATAAATTCTGGCTGGAGATATAACTAAATTGTGATGATTGCAAATAGTAAAATACTCAAATGTCCTCAAGATGGGCATGCGCGGCAACACGCGAGTTAATCTCAAAACGATGCACTCTGGCTCGTTTTTGGCTGCCTACTTATTGTTCTGCACACCAAAGAAATACAACACAGGTATGTTTCGAAATAAGGATAACACAGGAACTAGATTCTTGTACACATGTAAACTTTGCCAGAACTTGTACGACCCAATTACAGATTGGAAGTGTATCCAGTTAAAACACACCCAGATATACGGCCCAATTACAGATTGGAAGTGTATCCAGTTAAAACACACCCAGATATATCCAACATTGGAAAACCAAAAGCAAACATGCCCTGACATGTCCTTATGACTAGGAAACTTCATTTTTATGACCCCGATTAAGAACATGTACAATTGGAAGAACAATGTGCATCCAATATATCTGGCGTACCTCCATTTCCAACACAAAGCATCATATCGATTCCACCTCACTCACTCGTGCACCTATGTTAACTTCACTGCTGCAGCCACTTACGGCTCCTGAGGACCCACAGTCTGATCTTCTAGTCTGCTCTGCATCAACTCTGGCATTGCCTTCTCCAAACCACCTGCCTTGAGAAACTCACGGATGGCAGAGAGATGAACAGAAAAATTTATATCTTGGAACTTGAAAATATTAATGCCAACAACATGCCCAGATGATACAAAAACCGGACCACCACAATCCCCTATATGGAAGCTCTTAATTTGAACCAATGGAATATCTGGATGCATCTGGAAAAGAGTCATGTGGCCGCTCTTCCCCAACAGCTTCACAGAGGACAGAGGACAACCACGTTAAGAGCAAGTATAATAAGCCTAGTCAGCTGGCTATAACACATGCCAGGTCATTGAAATCCTAGCTGGAAGGGTGAGAAAGAAGGAGAGAGAGGGCAGCGGGCGCTTGATCAGTCGCCGGGCGCTAGCACAGGTTACTAGAAAATGTGCTTGCATGCAGCGTGTGAAGAAGTGCAGTCTTCTTTCCTCCCAATCACTTTATTTGTCTTCACATGCATATATTAAATACTATAGCCAACCTAATAGCCGGCTTATTATATGAGTGTACTTTTACAAAGGCTATATGTGACATGGCTCTAGTATGTAGCCAGCAGCAGGCTCTATTATTAGCCATGCTCTAAATGCTTCACCGTTCTAGGTAACAGTGCTATAGCTTCCATATATTGAAACTTGGTCCCAGCAGACTCGTCGTCCTCGTTTCCTTACTGGTCTTCCACATCAATGACACACGGAGGCATGTCTCTTATATCCTCATATGGATATTCAACTGAACCCTGACAAACGTGTTTGCACATTCCAAATCTAACAACACACTATGACCAACTCCATACAAAGGTTGATTTACGACAAGAACTCCTAATTCTGCCAAATTAGTATATTCAACCTCTTTACGACCAACTCCTTCCAACTGGAGCACAGAAAGACCATAACTGCTAGATGTTTTCACTACTATCAATTTGGTCCAGCCATGTCTAAATCATAGTTTAAAGTTGCGTCCACATTTACCGCATAAACTCCATCAGGAGGACGGCTCCAAGTACGACCCCTTGGCAGCAGCTATTCTTTGTTTGCCCTTGAAAATTTTAGAGCTAGAGCAAAAATGGACATCACTGATACGTCTCCAACGTATCTACAATTTTTGATTGTTCCATACTATTATATTGTCTGTTTTGAATGTTTTATATGCATTAATATGATATTTTACATTATTTTTGGGACTTACCTATTAACCTAGAGCCCAGTGCCATTATCTGTTTTTTCCTTGTTTTTCAGTTTCGCAAAAAAGGAATACCAAACGGAGTCAAAACGGAATAAAACCTTCGCCATGATTTTTCTTGGACCAGAAGACAACCAGGAGACTTGGAGATGAAGTCGGAGGAGCCACGGGGCAACCACAAGGACGGAGGGCGCACCTAGGGGGGTAGGGCACTCCTCCCACCCTTGTGGGCCCCTCGTGCACTCCCTGACCTAATTTATTTGCCTATATATTCCCATATATCCCCAAACCACCAGGGGAAGCCACGAAAACACTTTTCCACCGCCGCAACCTTCTGTACCCATGAGATCCTATCTAGGGACCTTCTTCGGCACCCTGCCGAAGGGGGATTCGATCATGTAGGGCTTCTACATCAACTGCATTGCCCTTACGATGAAGCGTGAGTAGTTTACCACAGACCTACGGGTTCACAACTAGTAGCTTGATGGCCTCTTCTCTCACTTTGATTCTCAATACCATGTTCTCCTCGATGTTCTTGGAGATCTATTAGATTTTTGCGGTGTGTTTGCCGAGATCCAATGAATTGTGGATTTATGATCAACTTATCTATGAATATTATTTGAATCTCCCTTGAAATCTTTTATGCATGATTTGAGATCATTGTAATTCTCTCAGAACTATCGGTTTGGTTTGGCCAACTAGATTGGTTTATCTTGCAATGGGAGAAGGGCTTAGCTTTGGGTTCAATCTTGCGGTGTCCTTTCCCAGTGACAGTAGGGGCGGCAAGGCATGTATTGTATTGTTGCCATCGAGGATAAAAAGATGGGGTTTTCATCATATTACTTGAGTTAATTCCTCTACATCGTGTCATCTTGCTTAATGCGTTACTCCGTTCTTTATGAACTTAATATTCTAGATGCATGTTGGATAGCGGTCGATGTGTGGAGTAATAGTAGTAGATGCTGAATCGTTTCGGTCTACTTGATACGGACGTGATGCCTATATTCATGATCGTTGCCTTAGACGTCATAACTTTGCGCTTTTCTATCAATTGCTCGGGAATAATTTGCTCACCCACCGTATTATTTTCTATCTTGAGAGAAGCCTCTAGTGAAACCTATGGCCCCTGGGTCTATTTTCCATCATATAAGTTTCTGATCTACAATATTAGTTTCCTATTAACTCTTTTTTCAATCTTTTACTTTCCAATCTATAAACCAAAAATATTTACTTTACCGTTTATCTATCTCTGTCAGATCACTTTTACAAGTAACCGTGAAGGGATTGACAACCCCTTTATTGCGTTGGGTGCAAGTTGTTTGATTGTTTGTGCAGGTATTCGGTGACTTGTGCATTGTCTCCTACTGCATTGATACCTTGGTTCTCAAACTGAGGGAAATGCTTATCTCTACTTTGCTGCATCACCCTTTCCTTTTGAAGGAAAAAACCAACGCAAGCTCAAGAAGTAGCAGGAAGAATTTCTGGCGCCGTTGCCGGGGAGGTCTACGCCAAGTCAAGACGTACCAAGTACCAATCATAAACTCTCATCTCTTGCATTACATTATTCACCATTCGCCTCTCGTTTCCTCTCCCTCACTTCTAAAACGATTTTCAAAAAGATTTATCTTTTCCTTGCCCCTCTTCCGTTCATCTTCTTCGTTTGCTTTTTGTGTGCTCATGTGTTGGATTGTTTGCTTTGTCGCGATATCTCAACCAAAAAACGTTGATCCTCACTTTAGGAGGTTGGAAGAATTTGAGCATAATAATTTCTTTAGAAACAAGCTCAAGGAGCAGAAAAGTTTTATGGAATACATGAATAAAGAACTTGATGATATGTCTAAGGAATTTTATGGTTTGAAATCTCATTTTTCTCATCTTGAAAATTTAGTAGGACAATTTTCTGATAAACAAGCTACCTTGGTAAATAAGATGGCCGCTAAACCAGAATCTTTGAATAATGATGAAGGTCTTAAAGTGATTGATGTGACTCCTATTGAATCTTTGTTTTCCAATATAAATCTTGATAAAGATGGGACTGGAGGTGAGTCAACTTTAGTTAAAAGGCGTCCCAATGATTCAGAGTTTTTAGATCTTGATGCAAAAATTGATAAAAGTGGGATTGAAGAGGTCAAAACTTTAAGTAGCACTGAACCCACTCTTTTGGATTTTCAAGGAATTTAATTATGATAATTGTTCTTTAATAGATTGTATTTCCTTGTTGCAATCCTTGTTGAATTCTCCTCATGCTTATAATCAAAACAAAGCTTTTACTAAACATATCATTGATGCTATGATGCAATCTTTTGAAGAAAAGCTTGAATTGGAAGTTTCTATCCCTAGAAAACTTTATGATGAGTGGGAACCTACTATTAAGATTAATATTAAAGATTATGAGTGCCATGCTTTATGTGATTTGGGTGCTAGCGTTTCCACGATTCCAAAAACTTTATGTGATGTGTTAGGTTTTCGTGAATTTGATGATTGTTCTTTAAATTTGCATCTTGCGGATTCCACCATTAAGAAACCTATGGGAAGGATTAATGATGTTCTTATTGTTGCAAATAGGAATCATGTTCCTGTAGATTTCATTATTCTTGATATAGATTGCAATCCTACATGTCCTATTATTCTTGGTAGACCTTTCCTTAGAACGATTGGTGCAATTGATATGAAAGAAGGAAACATTAGATCTCAATTTCCGTTAAGGAAGGGCATGAAACACTTTCCAAGAAAGAAAATTAAATTGCCTTATGAATCTATTATGAGAGCCACTTATGGATTGCATGCCAAAGATGACAAAACCTAGATCTATTCGTGTTTTATGCCTAGCTAAGGGCGTTAAACAATAGCGCTTGTTGGGAGGCAACCCAATTCTATTTTTGTTTTTCCTTTTTAGGTTCAGTTTTGCATTAAATAATTCATATAGCTTCTGGTTAGATGTGGTTTTTGTGTTTTAGTTAGTGTTTGTGGAAGTAAGACCTTTGGGATAGCTTACTGTGATAGTTGATTTGATCTTGCTGAAAACAGAAACTTTTGCGATCAGGAAAACAATTCTCATTTTTAACAGAAGCATGATAAAATACTGATTCTTTCCGCAGAAGATTAATAAACAAATTTCTTAGGATTTCCTAATTTTTCAGAATTTTTGGAGTTACATAAGTATTCTAAATATCCAGATTTCTACAGACCGTTCTGTTTTTGACAGATTGTGTTTTCTATGTGTTGTTTGCTTATGTTGATGAATCTATGGGTAGTATTGGGGGATATGAACCATGGAAAAGTTGGAATACAGTATATATTACACCAATATATGAGTTCACAACAGCACCAAAAGTGGTGATTTATTTTCTTATACTAACGGAGCTTATGAGATTTTCCGTTGAGTTTTGTGTTGTGAAGTGTTCAAGTTTTGGGTAAGGATTTGATGGACTATGGAATAAGGAGTGGCAAGAGCCTAAGCTTGGGGATGCCCAAGGAACCCCAAGGTAATATTCAAGGACAACCAAGAGCCTAAGCTTGGGGATGCCCCGGAAGGCATCCCCTCTTTCGTCTTCGTCTATCGGTAACTTTACTTGAGACTATATTTTTATTCACCACATGATATGTATTTTGCTTGGAGCGTCTTGTATGATTTGAGTCTTTGCTTTTTAGTTTGCCACAATTATCCTTGATGTACACACATTTTTAGAGACACACACATGAATCGTCATTTATTAGAATACTCTATGTGCTTCACTTATATCTTTTGAGCTAGGCAATTTTGCTCTAGTGCTTCACTTATATCTTTTTAGAGCACGGCGGTGGTTTTATTTTATAGAAATTGATGAACTCTCATGCTTCACTTATATTATTTTGAGAGTCTTTAAACTGGATGGTAATTTGTTTTGGTTATAAATTTAGTCCTAATATGATAGGCATCCAAGAGGGATATAATAAAAACTTTCATATAAAGTGCATTGAATACTATGAGAAGTTTGATTCCTTATGATTGTTTTGAGATATGAAGATGGTGATATTAGAGTGATGCTAGTGAGTAATTGTGAATTTGAGAAATACTTGTGTTAAAGTTTGTGATTCCCGTAGCATGCACGTATGGTGAACCTTTATGTGATGAAGTCGGAGCATGATTTATTTATTGATTGTCTTCCTTATGAGTGGCGGTCGGGGACGAGCGATGGTCTTTTCCTACCAATCTATCCCCCTAGGAGCATGCGCGTAGTACTTTGTCTCGATAACTAATAGATTTTTGCAATAAGTATGTGAGTTCTTTATGACTAATGTTGAGCCCATGGATTATACGCACTCTCACCCTTCCACCATTGCTAGCCTCTCTAGTACTACGCAACTTTCCTCGGTGCCATAAACCCACCATATACCTTCCTCAAAACAGCCACCATACCTACCTATTATGGCATTTCCATAGCCATTCCGAGATATATTGCCATGCAACTTTCCACCATTCCCTTTATTATGACACACTCCATCATTGTCATATTGCTTTGCATGATCATGTAGTTGACATCATATTTGTGGCAAAGCCACAGTTCATAATTCTTTTATACATGTCACTCTTGATTCATTGCACATCCCAGTACACTGCTGGAGGCATTCACATAGAGTCATATTTTGTTCTAAGTATCGAGTTGTAATTTTTGAGTTGTATGTAAATAAAAGTGTGATGATCTTCATTATTAGAGCATTGTCCCATGTGAGGAAAGGATGATGGAGACTATGATTCCCCCACAAGTCGGGATGAGACTCCAGATGAAAAAAAAGAGGCCAAAAAAATGAGGGAAGGCCCAAATAAAAAATGAGAGAAAAGAGAGAAGGGGCAATGCTACTATCCTTTTACCACACTTGTGCTTCAAAGTAGCACCATGATCTTCATGATAGAGAGTCTCCTATATTTTCACTTTCATATACTAGTGGGAATTTTTCATTATAGCACTTGGCTTGTATATTCCAATGATGGGCTTCCTCAAATTGCCCTAGGTCTTCGTGAGCAAGCGAGTTGGATGCACACCCACTTAGTTCTCTTTTTGAACTTTCATAAACTTTAGCTCTAGTGCATCCATTGCATGGCAATCCCTACTCACTCACATTGATATCTATTGATGGGCATCTCCATAGCCTGTTGATACGCCTAGTTGATGTGAGACTATCTCCTTCTTTTTGTCTTCTCCACAACCACCATATTCTATTCCACCTATAGTGCTACGTCCATGGCTCACGCTCATGTATTGCGTGAAAGTTGAAAAAGTTTGAGAACATCAAAGTATGAAATAATTTCTTGGCTTGTCATTGGGGTTGTGCATGATTTAAATATTTTGTGTGATGAAGACGGAGTATATCCAGAATATGATTTTGTAGGGATAAGCTTTCTTTGGCCATGTTATTTTGAGAAGACATAGTTGCCTTGTTAGTATGCTTGAAATATTATTGTTCTTATGTCAATATTAAACTTTTGTTTTGAATCTTATGGATCTGAACATTCATGCCACAACAAAGAAATTACATGCATAAATATGTTAGGTAGCATTCCACATCAAAAATTATGTTTTTATCATTTACCTACTCGAGGACGAGCTGGAATTAAGCTTGGGGATACTTGGTACGTCTCCAACGTATCTATATATTTTTATTGTTCCATGCTATTATATTATCTGTTTTGGATGTTTTATATGCATTAATATGCTATTTTATATCATTTTTGGGACTAACTGATACGTCTCCAACGTATCTACTTTTCCTAACATTTTTCCTCTTGTTTTGGACTCTAATTTGCATGATTTGAATGAAACTAACCCCGGACTGACACTGTTTTCAGCAGAACTACCATGGTGTTGTTTTTGTGAAGAAATAAAAGTTCTTGGAATGGAACGAAACTTTGCGAGGATTTTTTATGCAATAAATAAGAATTTCTGGAGCCAAGATCCACCGGAGAGGGGCACCTGGGTGGGCACAACCCACCAGGGCGCGCCCCCCTCTCCTGGCGTGCCCAGGTGGGTTGTCCCCACCTGGTGGCCCCGTAGACTCTGAAACTGACGCTATAAAATCCTATTTTTCCAAAAAAGTGAGGGAGAAAGAATTATCGCGATCCACGAGACGGAGCCGTAGTCACCTCCTGTTCTTCATCGGGAGGCCAGATCTAGAGTCCGTTTGGGGATCCGGAGAGGGGGATCTTCGTTCGTCGTCATCACCAACCCTTCTCCATTGCCAATTCTATGATCCTCCGCACCGGGAGTGAGTAATTCCTTCGTAGGCTCGCTGGTCGGTGAGGAGTTGGATGAGATTCATCATGTAATCGAGTTAGTTTTGTTAGGGCTTGATCCCTAGTATCCACTATGTTTTTAGATTGATGTTGCTATGACTTTGCCATGCTTAATGCTTGTCACTTTGGGCCCGGGTGCCATGATTTCAGATCAGAATCGTTTATGTTATCACCATTATTTCCATGTTCTAGATCCGATCTTTCAAGTTATAGTCACCTACTACGTGTTATGATCCGGCAACCCCGGAGTGACAATAGTCGGGACCACTCCCGGTGATGACCGTAGTTTGAGGAGTTCATGTATTCACCGTGTGTTAATGCTTTGTTCCGGTTCTCTATTAAAAGGAGGCCTTAATATCCCTTAGTTTCCAATAGGACCCCGCTGCCACGGGAGGGTAGGACAAAAGATGCCATGCAAGTTCTGTCCATAAGCACGTATGACTATTTATGGAATACATGCCTACATAATATTGACAAACTGGAGGTAGTGCCGTATCGCCCTAGGTTATAACTGTCTCATGATGAATATCATCCAACAAGTCACCGATCCAATGCCTACGAATTTATCTTATATTGTTCTAGCTAAGTTACTACTGCTATCATCACTGTTACACTTGCTACAAAACTGCTATCATTGTTACTGTTACCATTGCTACTGCTACTATTATCAAAACTATCATATTACTTCACTACTGATCATGTTGCTACAGATAATTAATCTCCAGGTGTCGTTGAATTGACAACTCAGCTGCTAATTCCTTCAAATATTGTTTGGCTCCCGTTGTGTCGAATCTATAAATTTGGGTTGAATACTCTACCCTTGGAAACTGTTGCGATCCCCTATACTTGTGGGTTATCAAGACCTTTTTCTGGCACCGTTGCCGGGGAGCATAGCTATATTTGTTGAGTCACTTGGGATTATTATAAATTTATCACTATGAAGAATCTGAAGGATGCTAAGACTACGATTTTTCCCTCAAAGACGAGGGGAGGTAAGGAACTGCCATCCAGTTCTGCTTTAGATTCACCTTCTGTTATAAGTAAACTTGAAACACCACCACATGCTATTAATTCTAATATGTCGCAAGTTATTGATGATGCTACTTCTGCTATGGATAATGCTTATGATAATGCTAGTACCTTGCTTAATGATGATGTGCCACTTGGTGACTTTCTTGATAAACAAATTGCTAGAGTTATACAATATGATGTTGTTGAATCTGATGATGAGCTTGAAACTGAAACTCCTTAAACACCTGCTACAACTAGCCCTCCTAGATATGAATTGCCTAAGGTACCGGAAGGTTACGTTATGAGTGAGGAGACAACTAGAGATATTCTTGCTTGCAGAGATAGAGATGATCTAGAGAAACTATTATGCAAGTATAAAGAAAAATCTCTGAATGCTAGAATGAAATGTGATCCTAAGTTTGCTACTTCACCTATCTTTATTGATGATAAGGATTATGAATTCTCTGTCGGCCCAGAGTTAATTACTTTGGTTGAATCTGATCCTTTCCATGGTTATGAAACTGAAACTGTTGTGGCACATCTTACTAACTTGAATGACATAGCCACCCTTTTTACTCATGATGAGAAACTCGCTTTTACTTTATTCTCAAATTATTTCCTTTCTCATTAAAGGGTGATGCTAAAGCTTGGTACAATACTCTTGCCCCTGGTTATGTGCGTAGTCCCCAGGATATGATTTATTACTTCTCTGAAAAATATTTTCCTGCTCATAAGAAACAAGCTGCCTTGCAGGAAATATTTAATTTTGTTCAAATTAAAGAAGAGAGTCTCCCACAAGCTTGGGGGAGGCTTTGCCAATCACTTAATGCTTTTGCCTGATCATCCTCTTAAGAAAAATTAAATACTTGATATCTTTTATAATGGACTAACCGATGCTTCTAGGGACTTCCTAGATAGTTGTGCTAGTTGTGTTTTCAGGGAACGGACTGTTGGACAAGCTGAAGAATTATTGAATAACATATTGAAAAATTTATGATGATTGGACTCTTTCTGAACCACCGGCTAAACCCACTCCGAAGAAGAGGGGTATATTATATCTCAGTCCTGAAGATATGCAAGAGGCAAAGAAATCTATGAAGGAAAAGGTATTAAAGCCGAGGATGTTAAAAATTTACCTCCTATTGAAGAAATACATGGGCTTAATACACCACCTCTGCGTAAGGTGGTAGAGGTAAATTCTCTAATGAAGTTCAATGATAATGACAATCCTCACAATATGCATCCTAGCCAATGCCTTTATGAGTTTGAAAATTATATTAGAAAACAAGATCACTTCAATGCAAATGTTATGAAACAATTGAAATATAATTCTGATATGATTGCTTGCTTGAGTGACTTGTTATTTAGAATATCAAATGATATTAGAGATGTTGGAAATCATGTTTCTATGGTTCAAACTCAGTTAGAACATGTTGCTAAATCTCAAAGAGAATTGCTTGATGAAATGAATAATAATATGCATGACTTTGCTGTTAGAGTTGCAACTAGAGGAGGTAAATGACTCAGGAACCACTTTATCCTGAAGGAAACCCAAAAAGAATTGAACAAGATTCACAAAGAACTAACACTAGTGGACCTAGTCCTTCTAGAAAGAAAAAGAAAAATGATAGGACTTTGCATGCTCCTAGTGAACCTGAAATAGAAAAACCTCCCGATAATGATAATGAAGTTTCTATCTCTGATGCTGAAACTCAATCTGGTAATGAACACGTACCTAGTGATAATGAAAAAGATAATTCTGATGTTCATGAAGACTCTCAACCAAATAATAAAGAACTAGATAATGATGTTGAGATAGAACCACCAGTTGATCTTGATAACCCACAACCTATGAATAAAAGGTATGATAAAAGAGACTTTGTTGCTAGAAAACACGGTAAAGAAAGAGAACCGTGGGTTCAAAAACCAATGCCTTTTCCACTAAGTCAACTAAAAAGAATGATGATGAAGAATTTGAACGCTTTGCTGAAATGCCGAGGCCAGTCTTTTTGCGTACTCGCTTGACTAATATCTTGAAAATGCCTCCTTATGCAAAGTATATGAAAGACATCATCACTAATAAAAGAAAAATACCGGAAGCTGAAATCTCCACTATGCTTGCTAATTATACTTTTAAGGATGGAGTACCTAAAAACTTGTAGATCCGGGAATACCAACTATACCTTCCTCCATCAAAAAGAATTATGTGAAAACTACTTTGTGTGATTTAGGAGTTGGTGTTAGTGTTACGCCTTTCTCTTTATATAAAAGACTTGATTTGAATAAACTCACACCTACTGAAATATCTTTGCAAATGGTTGACAAATCAACTGCCATACCTATAGGTATCTGTGAGGATGCGCCCGTTGTTGTTGCTAATGTTACTATTTTGACGGACTTTGTTATACTTGAGATGCCCGAGGACGACAACATGTCGATTATCCTTGGCAGACCCTTCTTGAATACTGCAGGGGCTGTTATTGATTGCAATAAAAGAAATGTCACTTTTCATATCAATGGTAATGAGCATACGGTGCACTTTCCGAAGAAATAATTCCAAGTGAATGGTATTAATGTTGGGGAACACAGTATTTCAAAAATTTATCTACGATCACGCAAGATCTATCTAGGAGATGCATAGCAACGAGCAGGGAGAGTGTGTCCACGTACCCTCGTAGACCGAAAGCGGAAGCGTTTAGTAACGCGGTTGATGTAGTCGAACGTCTTCGCGATCCAACCAATCCAAGCACCGAATGTACGGCACCTCCGCGTTCAGCACACGTTCAGCTCGATGACGTCCCTCGCACTCTTGATCCAACTGAGGTCGAGGGAGAGTTCCGTCAGCACGACGGCGTGGCGACGGTGATGATGAAGTTACCGGCGCAGGGCTTCGCCTAAGCACTACGATGATATGACCGAGGTGTGTAACTGTGAAGGGGGGCACCGCGCACGGCTAAGAGAAGACTTGGTGTGCCTTTGGGGTGCCCCCTGCCCATGTATATATAGGAGGGAGGGAGAGAGGTCGGCCCTCCTAGGGGCGCGCCAAGTGTAGGGAGTCCTACTAGGATTCCCAAGTCCTAGTAGGATTTCCTTTCCTTTTCGGAGTAGGAAAGAAGGAAAGGAGGGAGAGGGAGAAGGAAAGGGTGGGTCGCGCCCCCACCCCTTGTCCAATTCGGTTTGGGCAGGGGGGAGGCACGCGCCACCTCGTGGCCCTTCTTCCCTCTCTCCACTAAAGCCCAATAAGGCCCATTAACTTCCCCCGACGAATTCCCGTAACTCTCCAGTACTCCAAAAAATACCCGAATCACTCGGAACCATTCCGATGTCCGAATATAGCCTTCCAATATATCGATCTTTACCTCTCGACCATTTCGAGACTCCTCATCATGTCCGTGATCTCATCCGGGACTCCGAACAAACTTCGGTCATCAAATCACATAACTCATAATACAAATCATCATCAAACGTTAAGCGTGCGGACCCTACGGGTTCGAGAACTATGTAGACATGACCGAGACACATCTCCGGTCAATAAACAATAGCGGAACCTAGATGCTCATGTTGGCTCCTACATATTCTACGAAGATCTTTATCGGTCAAACCGCATAACAACATATGTTGTTTTCTTTGTCATCGGTATGCTACTTGCCCGAGATTCGATCGTTGGTATCATCATACCTAGTTCAATCTCATTATCGACAAGTCTATTTACTCATTTCGTAATGCAACATCCCGCAACTAACTCATTAATCACATTGCTTGCAAGGCTTATAGTGATGTGCATTACCGAGAGGGCCCAGAGATACCTCTCCGATACACGGAGTGACAAATCCTCATAGTCAGAGGAATATGTATAAGTCATGAAGAAAGCAATAGCAATAAAACTAAACGATCATTATGCTAAGCTAACGGATGGGTCTTATCCATCACATCATTCTCTAATGATGTGATCCCGTTCATCAAATGACAACACATGTCTATGGTCAGGAAACTTAACCATCTTTGATTAACGAGCTAGTCAAGTAGAGGCATACCAGGGACACTCTGTTTTGTCTATGTATTCACATATGTACTAAGTTTCCGGTTAATACAATTCTAGCATGAATAATAAACATTTATCATGATATAAGGAAATATAAAATAACAACTTTATTATTTCCTGTAGGGCATATTTCCTTCAGTCTCCCACTTGCACTAGAGTGAATAATCTAGTTCACATCGTCATGTGATTTAACACCAATAGTTTGCATCTTTATGTGATTAGTTCACATCTCCATGTGACTAACACCCAAAGGGTTTACTAGATTCAATAATCTAGTTCACATCGCTATGTGATTAATGATACGTCCATTTTTCATCATGCTTTTATATCGATATTTATTGCATTATGGGATTTTATTACACATTATGTCACAACACTTATGCCTATTCTCTCTTATTTTACAAGGTTTACATGAAGAGGGGGAATGCCGGCAGCTGGAATTCTGGGCTGGAAAAGGAGCAAATATTAGAGACCTATTCTGCACATCTCCAAAAGTCCTGAAACTTCACGGGAGCACATTTCAGAATATATAAAAAATATTGGGCGAAAGAAGTACCATAGGGGGGCCACCCATCGTCCACGAGAGTGGGGGGGCGCTCCCTACCCCCTTGGGCGCGCCCCCTGCCTCGTGGCCCCCTGGCAGCCCTTTGATGCCCATCTTTGGCTATATGGAGTCTTTCGTGGAGAAAAAAAATCATAAGCAAGCTTTCGGGACGAAACTCCGCCGCCACGAGGCAGAACCTTGGCGGAACCAATCTAGGGCTCCGGCGGAGCTGTTCTGCCGGGGAAACTTCCCTCCGGGAGGGGGAAATCATCACCATCGTCATCACCAATGATCCTCTCATCGGGAGGGGGTCAATCTCCATCAACATCTTCACCAGCACCATCTCATCTCAAACCCTAGTTCATCTCTTGTATCCAATGTTTGTTCGGGGTATCTTCACCCCGACCAGTAGAGCAAAGAGTTGCTCCTCAACCTACTGAACCTACTGAAAATGTTTACTTTGAAATTCCTTCGGGTATGATAGAGAAACTGCTAGCTAATCCTTTCAAAGGTGATGGAACATTACATTTCGATTTGCACCTAATCTATGTGGATGAAGTTTGTGGATTATTTAAGCTTGCATGTATACCCGAGGATGTTATCAAGAAGAAGGTCTTCCCTTTATCTTTGAAGGAAGAGGCATTGACATGGTTTAGGCTATGTGATGATATGGGATCATGGAACTACAACCAATTGAAATTGGAATTTCATCAGAAGTTTTATCCTATGCATCTTGTTCATCGTGATCGTAATTATATATATAATTTTTGGCCTCGCGAAGGAGAAAGCATCGCTCAAGCTTGGGGGAGACTTAAGTCAATGTTATATTCATGCCCCAATCATGAGCTCTCAAAAGAAATGATTATTCAAAATTTTTATGCTCGGCTTTCTCTCAGTAATCGCTCCATGCTCGATACTTCTTGTACTGGTTATTTTATGATGAAGACTATTGAATTCAAATGGGATTTATCAAAGAGAATTAAACGCAACTCTAAAGATTGGGACCTCGAAGAAGGTAAGGAGTCAGGTATAACACCTAAGTTTGATTGTGCTAAATCTTTTATGGATACCTAATCTTTCTGTGAATTTAGCACTAAATATGAACTTGATTCTGAGATAGTAGCTTCTTTCTATGAATCCTTTGCTACTCATGTTGATCTACCTAAGGATAAGTGGTTTAAATATAATCCTCCCATTGAAGTAAAAATAGTTGCACCTATATAAGTTGAAGAAAAGACTGTCACTTATAATGATCCTATTGTTCCTACTGCTTTTATTGAGAAACCACCTTTTTGTGCTAGAATAAAGGATCATGATAAAGCTTCAACTGTGGTTCATAAGAGTAATACTAGAAAACCTACTCCCTCTGAGAAAATTAAAGTTGAACCTAATGTTGCTATGGTTAAAGATCTCTTGGCTGATAATATTGATGGGCATGTTATTTACTTCTGTGATGAAGTTGCTAGAATTGCTAGACCTGATACTAAAAATAAGGATAGACCTGTTGTAGGCATGCCTGTTATTTCTGTTAAAATATGAGATCATTGCTATCATGGCTTATGTGATATGGGTGCTAGTGCAAGTGCAATACCCCAATCCTTATATAAAGAAATTATGCATGATATTGCACCTGCTGAGATAGAGGAAATTGATGTTACAATTAAGCTTGCCAATAGAGACACTATTTCACCAGTTGGGATTGTTAGAGATGTTGAAGTCTTGTGTAGGAAAGTTAAATATCCTGCTGATTTTCTTATTCTTGGTTCCCCACAAGATAACTTTTGTCCCATTATATTTGGTAGACCCTTCTTGAATACTGTTAATGCTAAGATAGATTGCAATAAGGATATTGTTTTTGTTGGTTTAGGGGATATGTCTCATGAATTTAATTTTGCTAAATTTCATAGACAACCCCATGATAAAGAATTACCTAGTAAAGATGAAATTATTGGTCTTGCTTCTATTACCGTGCCTCCTAATGATTCTTTAGAACAATATTTGCTAGACCATGAAAATGATATGTTTATGAATGAAAGAAGGAAAATAGATGAAGTATCCTTTAAACACGGACCTATTTTGAAACACAACTTGCCTGTTGAAATCCTAGGGGATCCTCCTCCACCCTAGGGTGATCCCATGTTTGAGCTTAAACCTTTACCTGATACTCTTAAATGTGTTTATCTTGATGAGAAAGAGATATATCCTGTTATTATCAGTGCTAACCTTTTAGAGCATGAAGAAAAGATATTACTGAAAACTCTGAAGAAGCACCGTGCTGCTATTGGATATACTCTTAATGATATTAAGGGCATTAGTCCCACTCTTTGCCAGCACAAAATAAAATTGGAGAAAGATGCGAAACCGGTTGTTGATCACCAACGACGGTTAAATCCTAAGATGAAAGAAGTGGTAAGAAAATAAATACTAAAGCTTCTGGAGGCAGGTATAATTTATCCCGTTGCTGATAGTCAGTGGGTAAGTCCTGTCCCATTGTGTCCCTAAGAAGGGAGGTGTTACTGTTGTTCCTAATGATAAAGATGAATTAATCCCACAAAGAATTGTTACAGGTTATAGAATGGTAATTGATTTCCGCAAATTAAATAAAGCTATTAAAAAGGATCATTACCCTTTACCTTTTATTGATCAAATGCTAGAAAGATTATCCAAACATACACATTTTTGCTTTCTAGATGGTTATTCTGATTTCTCTCAAATACCTGTGTCTAAAGAGGATCAAGAAAAGACAACTTTTACTTGCCCTTTCGGTACCTTTGCTTATAGACGTATGCCTTTTGGTTTATGCGATGCACCTGCTACTTTTCAAAGATGTATGCCAGCTATATTCTCTGACTTTTGTGAAAAGATTGTTGAGGTTTTCATGCATGATTTCTCCGTATATGGAACTTCTTTTGATGATTGCTTAAACAACCTTGATCGAGTTTTGCAGGGATGTGAAGAAACTAATCTTGTCTTGAATTGGGAGAAGTGCCACTTTATGGTTAACTAGTAAGATGCCTGTGCTACGCTACGGAATCACAAAAGATCACGTGGACATTGTTTATCTAAGTGTTAGGAGCATACTGAACAACAAAAGAGGTACCAAGACATTGATCAAAGTGATGTTATACTGTACACATCGAGTCAAGTCAAACATATGTTTTCCGACCAATGAAACCCCTCATCCAAGCCAAACATTTTTCTCTCCATTTTCACCTTTGCAAAAAAAATCTTGTAGCTTATCAAGGTAGGGCGGGCGCCCTACCGAGTCCTCCGCCCATGCCTTGGCTTACACCAACAAGTAGAATCTGACCCGACCCTCAAGTTCATATACAAAAATTAGCAACCACTTGTATATTCTATGTATAGTTGTAAGCTTGTTTAAAATGTATGCACTGTATCATCAAACTGTCATGATCATAATTTAGTTTGCAATAGAAATGATTTTAAGACATTCAAGGAAACTTATAAAGATCTAATGAAAAGTAAGAGAAGTACAAAGCCATTGCACATGTCACAAAGGCCATGTTTAGAACATATCACTTACTAATACCGTAAGTTAGTATGAAATAACTCTATCTTTCGCTAAGTTAAGAAAGCTGGAGCTCTTTATATTTTCAATGGTAATAACATTCCTCCGACTACCAAAATAAGAGAAACTTAGTTTGAGCTTTCTTGCTATAATCAAGAAATGAAGAAGTGAAAATATTGGAGAGTTGCATCTCATATACTCTATCCCATGAACATACCACACTGCGAAGTGGTCACATTGTAGACATAATTGTTAGAAGGCATAAAAAGGGATTGATGGAATCAATGTTTATTGCTTGAGCCTCGTGGGCATATATATATATATGAATACAATGACCAACTTGGAGTACAAGACAAGGCATGACCAAATCCTAGTCTATCCTATACTTCCTAATAATCATAATGCTCAACAATAATTGTGCCGCGTAGATAGAGACTACAAATGTTGGGTGTTGCATGACAATGGGTGTCAATCGTCACCTACACATACAACACAACTACTATCTAGCGGGTAAAAACAATTATTCTGTCTATGGGCATAGGCAACAAGCATGAACAACAATAGAACTGCAGTACTTGGGTGCTCACGATGAAATTATACGAGCTGTTGGCAGCAAGGGCACAAATATATAAAATTTGGTGAAGTGCATTACTTGTATTAGGAATTTAAAATATAGACCATCCACCTAAATAACGACAGTAAAGTAGCAGCTCTGAACTCTTGGAGACGGTAGTTTACAAGATTTTGAAGCTCACCTTGCAGATAATACAAATAACCTGAGGACATAATTACTCATGCATGAGCTTTGACATGGTCAAGCATGTCGAGCATACAATCCTCCTCTATAGGTATTGTCCAAATTTGCAGTTTTGTTAGATGGAACTTTATGTACATGCAACTTATTGTGTTTCCCTGATTCTAGCCCATGCAACAATGAGCTGCACTTATGTATTGGAGCACAAAACAACAATGACCAACAATTGTAGAAGGGCACCTAATGATCTATTGTGATCCAGTTTCTGATCATAGGCAAGAAAAACAATACAAGTATTTGTACCAAATATATAGAGATCCCCGCTACTGTTTGACATGTAGTCATATACAAGTATCTGCTCGTCGCCTTCATTGCAGTAAGAAGGAGGCGAACAAGGTTGCCGTGCCAGATCCTGCCCATCACCTCCACTTCTCTTCCGAAATCACTTCTGCATTTCCTTGTGAGAGCAGGTGTTTTATTAACGAAGAGGAAATTGTAGGCTCAACCTTTCTGCCCCGTGGTGTTACCATAGTGTGGCTTATGTGCCGTCCAGTAGTGCCACTGAATCCAAGACTCTGAAATTATTACCTGAACTGCATCTTGTTTAGATAACTTGCATCAAATAAGTGTTTATTCAGAGAACATGTGCGTACAACTAAATGCACGTGCCCTGATTCAGATAAAAGTCAAACTCAACATGCGTTTCACTTATACTCCTATTTATTCAGATTTACATCTCCAAAAATTTCCAAACAACAGAAGTTAAAAGGCTTGAGAAAAGCGGACACACAATTCAGGCAAGATTGGAAAATGGGAAGCAAAACTAAATGTTTAGATGTAAACTGCATAATGTTATTTTCATTAATGCATGTTATGTTAGGTGTAGCTGCAAGACATCTGATCTTCACATGCTTTTCATCACCTATATTGTGTTATGAGATGTCATCAGCAAACTTGGAATAAGAATGGCCAAAAACAGAGATACACCCCCAGGATCTACTGGACAAGGATTGATCACACAACATTTTAAAAAAAACATGGTTCAGTTTTAGCTAGCTCCATAAATCAGCTAAAAAAATCTCACATGCTATAGAAGCAAATTTGAAATAAAAGCTCGTTCAGTACAGGCTACATGTCTGCGGAACAAGGGATCTCTAAACCGCTCCATTTAAACAAAATTATCATACAACGAGTGGTAAACATGGTATCCTGAAATTGCAAGAGCAACAATGTTTAGAGCAGATGCTAGAGGAGATATGGTTTGCTATCATTCTGGATTTTTTTTATTAAATCAAAACAGTGGAGGCTTATGAGCCACCACGAATATTTTTCTACCTCTACCTGTGTCTAAAGAGCTATATCTCTAAAAAGAACTGATTAAACTATTGCAGACCCAAAGTTGATCAAATATGCAATATTGGGGATGAAATATATGTGTACGCACCTCCCGACGGATGGAATCACAGCGGAGAAGCGTGGAGGTAGAATACGCAGCGGCGGCCCGACGTTGTGCCGGTGTGATTGCGCGGCCACCGGCGGCGTATATGGAGGCCGAGAACTGAAAGGGGCGGCCTGGTCATGGTAGTATGCAAAGTTCAGAGCAGTGCTGATTCCCCAGGTAAGCTGTGGATGCAGCTGATGTCTGTGAGCACACAGATGCTGCGTACACACCGGAACCGCCATTAGGCGCGCCGTGCCAGCTTAGATCAGTCGGCTTGCAGCGCCGACAGCTCGACGTCCTTGGCTATGACATCCTGGATCTCTTGCAGGTAAACGGGGCGCAGGCCTGGAGGGCGTGGCCATCTTTCCCAGTGGGATATCACCGAGCGAGAAGAAGAGAAGGCCGCACTCATTGGAAAAGGGATGGGAGGGGCCAAAGGCGAGGAACTTTGGAGGAGTTCTCAAAGGATCTGTTTCCCGAGAGAAGTAGAAACCTCCAGATTAGTGTTTCGACGGCTCGCCCAACTCGTCCCAGTTTCAATCTCAGCCGTAGATTATAGATCGGACAGTACAGATGGCCTAAAGGCAGGCACACCATCGTTACCAACTTGCATTTTTATAAGAGTAGAGATGAAGATATTGTCTTGGGGCATAAAATTTCTGAAAGAGGTATTGAAGTTGATAAAGCTAAGATTGATGCAATTGAAAAGATGCTGTGTCCTAAGGACATTAAAGGTATAAGAAATTTTCTTGGTCGTTCCGGTTTTTATAGGAGGTTCATTAAGGACTTCTCTAAAATTTCTAGGCCTCTGACTAATATCTTACAAAAAGATGTTCCTTTTGTTTTTGATGATGATTGTGTAGAAGCATTTGAAATACTTAAAAAATCTCTGATTTCTGCACCTATTGTTCAGCCTCCTGATTTGAATTTATTATTTGAAATCATGTGTGATGCTAGTGGTTATGCTGTAGGGTCTGTTCTAGGACAAAGAGTTGATAAGAAATTAAATGTTATTCAATATGCTAGTAAAACTCTAGACAGTGCTCAAAGAAATTATGCTACTATTGAAAAAAAAATTAGCAGTTGTGTTTGCTTGTGATAAGTTCAGACCTTATATTGTTGATTCTAAAATAACTGTTCACACTGATCATGCTGCTATTAAATATTTTATGAAAAAGAAAGATGCTAAACCTAAACTTATTAGATGGGTTCTCTTGCTACAAGAATTTGATTTGCATATTATTGATGAAAGGGAGACGAGAACCCCGTTGCAGACAACTTGTCTAGGTTAGAGAATGTTCTTGATGACCCACTACCTATTGATGATAGTTTTTCTGATGAACAATTAGCTGTCATAAATGTTTCTCGTACTGCTCCATGGTATGCTGATTATGCTATTTATATTGTTGCTAAGTTTATACCACCTAGTTTCACATACCAGCAAAAGAAAAAGTTCTTATATGATTTAAGACATTGCTTCTGGGATGACTCACATCTTTATAAAGAAGGAGTAGATGGTGTTATTAGACGTTGTGTACCTGAGCATGAACAGGAACAAATCCTACGCAAGTGTCACTTCGAGGCTTATGGAGGACATCATGCCGGAGATAGAACTACACATAAGGTATTGCAATTTGGTTTTTATTGGCCTACTCTCTTCAAGGATGCCCGTAAGTTTGTCTTGTCTTGTGATGAATGTCAAAGAATTGGTAATATTAGTAGACATCAAGAAATGCCTATGAATTATTCACTTGTTATTGAACCATTTGATGTCTGGGGCTTTGATTATATGGGACCGTTTCCTTCCTCTAATGGGTATACACATATTTTAGTTGTTGTTGATTACGTTACTAAGTGTGTAGAAGCTATTCCAACTAGTAGCGCTGATCATAACACCTCTATTAAGATGCTTAAAGAAGTTATTTTTTCGAGGTTTGGAGTCCCTAGATACTTAATGACTGATGGTGGTTCACATTTTATTCATGGTGCCTTTCGTAAAATGCTTGCTAAGTATGATGTTAATTATAGAATTGCATCTCCTTATCACCCACAGTCTAGTGGTCAAGTAGAGTTGAGTAATAGAGAGCTTAAATTAATTTTGCAAAAGACTGTTAATTGATCTAGAAAGAATTGGTCCAAGAAACTTGATGATGCATTATGGGCCTATAGAACTGCATATAAAAATCCTATGGATATGTCTCCGTATAAAATGGTTTATGGTAAAACATGTCACTTACCTCTTGAACTAGACCATAAGGCATATTGGGCCATTAAAGAGCTCAACTATGACTTCAAACTTGTCGGTGAGAAGAGGCTTTTTGACATTAGCTCACTTGATGATTGGAGAACCCAGGATTATGAGAATGCCAAACTTTTTAAAGAAAAGGTTAAAAGATGGCATGACAAAAGAATACAAAAACATGAGTTTAATGTAGGTGATTATGTATTATTATACAACTCTCATTTAAGTTTTTTTGTAGGAAAGCTCCTCTCTGAATAGGAAGGTCCTTACGTTATCGAGGAGGTTGCTACCTCTTTTAGCACTGCGTTGGTTTTCCCCGAAGAGGAAGGGATGATGCAGCAAAGTAGCGTAAGTATTTCCCTTAGTTTTTGAGAACCAAGGTATCAATCCAGTAGGAGGCTACACGCAAGTCCCTCGTACCTGCACAAAACAAATAAATCCTCGCAACCAACACAAATAGGGGTTGTCAATCCCTATAGGGCCACTTACGAGAGTGAGATCTGATAGATATGATAAGATAATATTTTTGGTATTTTTTATTTTTATGATAAAGATGCAAAGTAAAATAAAGGTAAAGTAAAATAGCAAAGTAAATAACTAAGTAGTAGGAGATTGATATGACAAATATAGACCCGGGGGCCATAGGTTTCACTAGTGGCTTCTCTCAAGAGCATAAGTATTCTACGGTGGGTGAACAAATTACTGTTGAGCAATTGACAGAATTGAGCATAGTTATGAGAATATCTAGGTATGATCATGTATATAGGCATCACGTCCGAGACAAGTAGACCGACTCCTGCCTGCATCTACTACTATTACTCCACTCATCGACTGCTATCCAGCATGCATCTAGAGTATTAAGTTAAAAACAGAGTAACGCCTTAAGTAAGATAACATGATATAGAGGGATAGACTCATGCAATATGAAGAAAACCCCATCTTGTTATCCTCGATGGAAACAATACAATACATGTCTTGCTGCCCTTACTGTCACGGGGAAAGGACACCGCAAGATTGAACCCAAAGCTAAGCACTTCTCCCATTGCAAGAAAGATCAATCTAGTAGGCCAAACCAAACTGATAATTCGAAGAGACCTTGCAAAGATAACCAATCATACATAAAACAATTCAGAGAAGATTCAAATATTATTCATAGATAGACTTGATCATAAACCCACAATTCATCGGTCTCAACAAACACACCGCAAAAAGAAGATTACATCGAATAGATCTCCACAAGAGAGGGGGAGAACATTGTATTGAATCCAAAAAGAAGAGAAAAGCCATCTAGCTACTAACTATGGACCCGTAGGTCTGAAGTAAACTACTTCACACTTCATCGGAGAGGCTATGGTGTTGATGTAGAAGCCCTCCGTGAACGATGCCCCCTCCGGCGGAGCTCCGGAACAGGCCCCAAGATGGGATCTTGTCGGATACAGAAAGTTACGGCGGTGGAATTAGGTTTTGTGTTCTGTCTCATTTGGGGGTACGTAGGGTATATATAGGAGGAAGAAGTACGTTGGTGGAGCAACAGGGGGCCCACAAGGGTGGAGGGCGCGCCTCGGGGGGTGGGCGCGCCCCCCTACCTCGTGGCCTCCTTGTTTTTCTTGAACGTAGGGTCAAGTCTCCTGAGTTGTATCGGTGAGAAAATCACGTTCCCAAAGTTTCATTCCGTTTGGACTCCGTTTGATATTCCTTTTCTTCGAAACCCTAAAACAGCAAAAAACACAATTCTGGGCTGGGCCTCCGGTTTAATAGTTAGTCCCAAAAATAATATAAAAGTTGGATAATAAAGCCCTGAATAATGTCCAAAACAGTAGATAATATAGCATGGAGCAATCAAAAATTATAGATACGTTGGAGACGTATCAAGCATCCCCAAGCTTAATTCCAGCTCGTCCTCGAGTAGGTAAATGATAAAAACAGAATTTTTGATGCGGAGTGCTACTTGGCATAATTTTAATGTAATTCTTCTTAATTGTGGTATGAATATTCAGATCCGAAAGATTCAAGACAAAAGTTCATAATGTCATAAAAACAATAATACTTCAAGCATACTAACAAAGCAATTATGTCTTCTCAAAATAACATGGCTAAAGAGAATTATCCCTACAAAATCATATAGTATTGCTATGCTCTATCTTCACCACACAAAATATTTAAATCATGCACAACCCCGATGACAAGCCAAGCAATTGTTTCATACTTTTGTTCTCAAAATTTTTCAATCTTCACGCAATACATGAGCGTGAGCCATGGACATAGCACTATAGGTGGATAGAGTGGTGGTTGTGGAGAAGACAAAAGGGGAAGATAGTCTCACATCAACTAGGCGTACAACGGGCTATGGAGATCCCATCAATAGATATCAATGTGAGTGAGTAGGGATTGCCATGCAACAGATGCACTAGAGCTATAAGTATACGAAAGCTCAAAAAGAAATTAAGTGGGTTGCATCCAACTTGCTTGCTCATGAAGACCTAGGGCAATTTGAGAAGCCCATCATTGAATATACAAGCCAAGTTCTATAATGAAAATTCCCACTAGTATATGAAAGTGATAACATGAGAGACTCTCTACTATGAAGATCATGTGCCTACTTTGAAGCACAAGTGTGGTAAAAGGATAGTAACATTGTCCCTTCTCTCTTTTTCTCTTTCTTTTTTATTTTTCTATTTGGGCCTTTTCTCTTTTTTATGGCCTCTTTTCTTTCTCTTTTTTTTTTCCGGAGTCTCATCCCTACTTGTGGGGAAATCATAGTCTCCATCATCCTTTCCTCACTTGGGACAATGCTCTAATAATGATGATCATCACACTTTTATTTTTCTTACAACTCAATAATTACAACTCGATACTTAGAACAAGATATGGCTCTATATGAATGCCTCTATCGGTGTACCTAGATATGCAATGATGCATGAGTGACAAGTATGAAAGAATTATGAACGGTGGCTTTGCCACAAATACTATGTCAACTACATGATCATGCTAAGCAGTATGACAATGATGGAGTGTGTCATAAATGGAACGGTGGAAAGTTGCATGGCAATATATCTCGGAATGGCTATGGAAATGCCATAATAGGTAGGTATGGTGGCTGTTTTGAGGAAGGTATATGGTGGGTGTATGATACCGGTGAAAGGTGCGCGGTATTAGAGAGGCTAGCAAGGGTGGAAGGGTGAGAGTGCGTATAATCCATGGACTCAACATTAGTCATAAAGAACTCATATACTTATTGTAAAAATCTACAAGTTATCGAAGCAAAGTATTACGTGCATGCTCCTAGGGGGATAGATTGGTAGGAAAAGACCATCGCTCGTCCCCGACCGCCACTCATAAGGAAGACAATCAATAAATAAATCATGCTCCGACTTCATCACATAACGGTCACCATACGTCCATGCTACGGGAATCACAAGCTTCAACACTAGTATTTCTCAAATTCACAACTACTCAACTAGCATGACTTTAATATCACCATCTCCATGTCTCAAAATAATTATCAAGTATCAAACTTATCATAGTATTCAACACACTCATAAGAATTTTTTTTTATTAATCTTGCATACCAAGCATATTAGGATTTTAAGCAAATTACCATGCTATTTAAGACTCTCAAAAATAATATAAGTGAAGCATGAGAGATCAATAGTTTCTATAAAACAAATCCACCACCGTGCTCTAAAAGATATAAGTGAAGCACTAGAGCAAAATTATACAATTCAAAAGATATAAGCGAAGCACATAGAGTATTCTAAAAAATTCCAAATCATGTATGGCTCTCTCAAAAGGTGTGTACATCAAGGATGATTGTGGTAAACTAATAAGCAAAGACTCAAATCATACAAGACGATCCAAGCAAAACACATATCATGTGGTAAATAAAAATATAGCTCCAAGTAAAGTTACCGATAGAAGTAGACGAAAGAGGGGATGCCTTCCGGGGCATCCCCAAGATTTGGCTTTTAGGTGTCCTTAGATTATCTCGTGGGTTCCATGGGCATCCCCAAGCTTAGGCTCTTGCCACTCCTTGTTCCATAATCCATCAAATCTTTACCCCAAAACTTGAAAACTTCACAACACAAAACTTAAAGAAGAAAATCTCGTGAGCTCCGTTAGCGAAAAAAAACAAAAGACCACTTCAAGGTACTGTAATGAACTCATTATTTATTTATATGGGTGTTATACCTACTGTATTCCAACTTCTCTATGGTTTATAAACTATTTTACTAGCCATAGATTCATCAAAATAAGCAAACAACACACGCAAAACAGAATCTGTCAAAAACAGAACAGTCTGTAGTAATCTGTAGCTAGCGCAAGATCTGGAGCACCAAAAATTCTAAAATAAATTTCTGGATGTGAGGAATTTATCTATTAATAATATTAAAAAAGAATTAACTAAATAGCACTTTCCAAATAAAAATGATAGCAGTTCTCGTGAGCGCTAAAGTTTCTGTTTTTTTACAGCAAGTTCAACAAGACTTTTCCCAAGTCTTCCCAACGGTTCTACTTGGCACAAACACTAATTAAACACAAAAAACACAACCAAAACAGAGGCTAAATAAATTATTTATTACTAATCAGGATAAAAAAGCAAGGAATAAAAATAAACTTGGGTTGCCTCCCAACAAGCGCTATCGTTTAACGCCCCTAGCTAGGCATAACAAGCAAGAATAGATCTAGGTATTGCCATCTTTGGTGGGCAATCCATAAGTGGCTCTCATAATAGATTCATAAGGTGATTTAATTTTATTTCTATGAAATTGTTCCATGCCTTTCCTTAACGGAAATTGGAATCTAATATTTCCTTCCTTCATATCAATAATTGCACCAATCGTTCTAAGGAAAGGTCTACCAAGAATAATAGGACATGAAGGATTGCAATCTATGTCAAGAACAATAAAATCTACGGGCACATAATTCCTATTTGCAACAATAAGAACATCATTAATTCTTCCCATAGGTTTCTTAATAATGGAATCCGCAAGGTGCAAGTTTAGAGAGCAATCATCAAAATCACGGAAACCTAACAAATCACACAAAGTTTTTGGAATCGTGGAAACACTAGCACCCAAATCACATAAAGCATAGCATTCATGATCTTTAATTTTAATTTTAATAGTTGGTTCCCACTCATCATAAAGTTTTCTAGGGATAGGAACTTCCAATTCAAGTTTTTCTTCATAAGATTGCATCAAAGCATCAACGATATATTTAATAAACGCTTTATTTTGACTATAAGCATGAGGAGAATTTAGCATGGATTGCAACAAGTAAATACAATCAATCAAAGAGCAATTTTCATAGTTAAATTCCTTGAAATCCATAATAGTGGGTTTAGCAACATCTAGGGTTTTAATTTCTTCAATCCCACTTTTATCAAATTTAGCATCAAGATCAAAAGATTCAGAATTCTTGGAACGCCTTCTAGGTAAAGGTGGATCATATTCAGTCCCATCATTATGAAGATTCATATTGCAAAACAAAGATTTAGTAGGGGACACATCAATAACTTTTAGATCTTCATCATTATTTTCGTAGGAACTAGAAGAACACACTTTTATAAAGGCATCTTTCTTAGCACGCATCCTAGCGGTTCTTTCTTTGCACTCATCAATAGAAATTCTCATGGATTTGAGAGACTAATTGATATCATGCTTAGGTGGAATAGATCTAAGTTTCAAAGAATCAACATCAAGAGCAATTCTATCAATGTTCCTAGCCAAATCATCAATCTTAAGCAATTTTTCTTCAATCATAGCATTAAAATTCTTTTGCGAAGTAATAAATTCTTTAATATTAGAATCAAAATCAGAGGGAATCTTTATTATAATTTCCATAAGAATTGTTGTAGGAATTACCATAATTATTAGAGGGATTACTAGGGTAAGACCAAGGACTGAAATTTCCTCTATACGCGTTGTTACCAAAATTGTTCCTACCAACAAAATTCACATCCATAGATTCATTATTATTCTCAATCAAAGTAGACAAGGGCATATCATTAGGATCAGAAGAAACACTCTTATTAACAAATAATTTCATAAGTTTATCCATCTTTCCACTCAAAACATTAATTTCTTCTATCGCATGCATCTTTTTATTAGTAGATCTTTCAGTATGCCATTGAGATTAATTAACCATAATATTATCTTGGAGTTTAGTAGCTTATTCTAAAGTGATTTTCATAAAAGTGCCTCCCGCGGCCGAATCCAAAAGATTTCTAGAACAAAAATTCAATCCGGCATAAAATTTTTGTGTAATCATCCACAAATTTAAACCATGAGTAGGGCAATTACGTATCATTAATTTCATTCTCTCCCAAGCTTGTGCAACATGTTCATGATCAAGTTGCTTAAAGTTCATAATATCGTTTCTAAGAGAGATGATCTTAGCAGGAGGAAAATACTTAGAGATAAAAGCATCTTTGCACTTGTTCCATGAATCAATACTATTTTTAGGAAAAGACAAAAACCAAGCTTTAGCATGATCTCTAAGAGAAAAAGGAAATAGCTTCAATTTAACAATACCATTATCCACATCTTTCTTCTTTTGCATGTCACATAAATCAACGAAGCTATTTAGATGGGTAGCGGCATCTTCACTAGGAAGGCCGGAGAACGGATTTTTCATGACAAGATTCAGCAAAGCAGTATTAATTTCACAAGATTCAGCATCGGTAAGAGGAGCAATCGGAGTGCTAATAAAATCATTGTTGTTGGTATTGGTGAAGTCACACAATTTAGTATTATCTTGAGCCATCGCGATAAACAAGCAAACCAACACACAAGCAAACAAAAGGCAAGCGGACAAAAAGGGCAAATAGAGAAAGAGAGGGAGGATAGAGAGAGAGAGGGCGAATAAAACGGCAAGGGTGAATTGGGGGAGAGGAAAACGAGAGGCAAATGGCAAATAATGTAATGCGGTAGATAAGGGTATGTGATGGGTACTTGGTATGTTGACTTTTGCGTAGACCTCCCCAGCGACGGCGCCAGAAATCCTTCTTGCTACCTCTTTTAGCGCTGCGTTGGTTTTCCCCGAAGAGGAAGGGATGATGCAGCAAAGTAGCGTAAGTATTTCCCTCAGTTTTTGAGAAACAAGGTATCAATCCAGTAGGAGGCTACAGGCAAGTCCCTCGTACCTGCACAAAACAAATAAATCCTCGCAACCAACACAAATAGGGGTTGTCAATACCTATAGGGCCACTTACGAGAGTGAGATCTGATAGATATGATAAGATAATATTTTTGGTATTTTTATGATAAAGATGCAAAGTAAAATAAAGGCAAAGTAAAATAGCAAAGTAAATAACTAAGTAGTAGGAGATTGATATGATAAAGATGGACCCAGGGGCCATAGATTTCACTAGTGGCTGCTCTCGAGAGCATAAGTATTCTATGGTGGGTGAACAAATTACTATTGAGCAATTGCCAGAATTGAGCATAGTTATGAGAATATCTAGGTATGATCATGTATATAGGCATCACGTCCGAGACAAGTAGATCGACTCCTGCCTGCATCTACTACTATTACTCCACTCATTGACCGCTATCTAGCATGCATCTAGAGTATTAAGTTAAAACAGAGTAACGCCTTAAGCAATATGACATGATGTAGAGGGCTAGACTCATGCAATATGAAGAAAACCCCATCTTGTTATCCTCGATGGCAACAATACTGTAACGCCCTCGATGCGGCTATATCTCCCACGTGTCGAAGCACGACTTAGAGGCATAACCGCAATGAAAGCAATGTCGCAAGTGAGGTAATCTTCACACAACCCATGTAATACATAAGGGAAAGAGATACATAGTTGGCTTACAATCGTCACTGGAAAGGTGAGATTTTTACCCCATGAAAAAGTCAACAGACCGGATCTGGAGCTGGGCCGGCTCTGGCGCGCTGCGCTGGGCCAGGGAGCTGGGCCGGCCCATGCGGTAGGTCAACGGGGCGAGGCAGGGCTCCTCCCGCTCGACCCCGAGCACAGCCATGGCGGCGGCGGCGGCGTAGCAGAACTCCGACGACGGAGTGAGGCGACAACGAGGCATGGGATGATGAGGGAGGCCGGGAATGGGTGCGGCGGAGGCCGCAGAGTGCAGATCCGGGCTTGACTCCTCCGGATCCAGCCTCGAAGGTGGTCGACGGCGAAGAACGGCGAGCCGGGGAGGTTCAGCGGCAAGGAGTTGGAGGCGGTCCGGCGACGAGGGAGGAGTCCGGCAACGAGGGACGAGGCGGCGGCGCGCGGCGTCCACGGCGAGAGGCGAGGCGGCGAGGACGGGCGCACGCCTGCGGGCGTCGGCGGCGGTGACCGGGCCCGCGCGGGCCGGATCTGGGCCCCGCGGGCTGCGCGATGGTGGAAGGCGGCGGCGACACTTGGCGCTGTGGGATTGGGCGCGGCGGACGACGGTGATGACGTGTCGCCTCCCGGTTGGTCGGGGCGACGTGGCGGCAGGGTGGACGCGTCCGCCGGCGAGACGGACATGGCCGGCGGCGCTGAGGGGGGAGTTTTAGGGTTTCGGGGAAAAGATCCGAAAACGAAAATGAAGGGGTCTATTTATAGAGGTAGAGGGAGCTAGGAAGCTCCAAATGAGGTGCGGTTTTCGACCACGCGATCGTGATCGAACGCTCTAGATGATAGAAGGGGTTTAGGTGGGTTTTAGGCCAAATTGGAAGGGTGTTGGGCTGCAACACACACGAGGCCTTAACGGTCCCTCGGTTAACCATTGGAGTATCAAACGAAGTCCAAATGGCACGAAACTTGACAGGCGGTCTACTGGTAGTAAACCAAGGACGCATGACAAGTCTCGGTCCAATCCGAGAACGTTTAACACCCGCACACGAAAAGAGGTAGAAAGGGACACCGGGTGACATAGGAGCGCCGGATTGCAAAACGGACAACGGGGAAAATGCTCGGATGCATGAGATGAACATGTATGCAAATGAAATGCACATGATGACATGATATGGAATGCATGACACGCAAGCAATGACAAGGCAACACGGCGAATAACTGGAGGACACCTAGCACAGCGGTCTCAGTGCGCTACAACACTCCACCACTATGAGAGGATCTCGTCCCGAGATCTTGAATGGCACCGGAGGGAAAACGGAAGAGAAAGAGAAGAGGTAAAACTAAGTTGCTTCTTTGACAAATGAGTGAGACCAAAGAACCTTGAAAAGGTTGAGCAAAATGAAAGAAAGAAAGCAATGGAGAAGAACAAAGTTGAAAGCACTCCGTTAAGAAAGAGGAATAAGAAAGAACCGATTAGGGTAGCACTTCGGTTGAAAAGAGATGAAGACTTGGTAAAATGAAAGAGCTTGAGCAAAAGGGACACAACATTCTGGTTAAATGGATAAACCAAGAAAAGAACATGATCCTGGCAAAAAAAAGATGGGTTGAAGAGAGCAACATCACAAAGCCTCCGGAACAAAATTCAGAATGGAATGGAATGAATGAAGGGAAACAAGATCTTGAGGGAGCACGCTTACAACAAATGCTAGAACGGAGTTGTTGGAAAACCAATAACGAAAAGAATAAGCTTGATATGGTCTTATGGAATACATCTCAAAATATGAGGTGACAACCTGCCACTCACGGGAAAAAGAATTGGATTGATAAGAACAAGGAGACGAGAAACTTATTTCACCGGGAGGATAAAGAAGAACTTGGGTCCTTTATAAGCACCATAAATGGCAACAATCCTTAGGGAAAGCTTTAGGTGAAATATAAACCAAGATAACTCGAATGAAGAGATTGGTGGATTTAAAATATCTCATTCTTAACAACATGTGGATCATGAAACATGAGCTCAAATTATCAAGAATGACATAATACCACCTCCACTGATACGGAAGAAAGAATTGCACTCCGGATTGCAAGATGAAGAATGCTTGAACTCCTTAGAAAAGAATCTTGATGAACACTTCGAGAAGGAAATTAAATCCTTGATGAACCATCATGTAGAACCTTGATGAAGAACTCCGGTAAACAAAAGAATGATCAAACGAAAAGAAATATGAAAAGAGTAAGGTTGAATCCTTGCAATGATTTAGATGGAGCTTCGCGGCGAGATAATGCGGAAAAAAACTTGGAAATCCGGAAAAGAAAGATGAATAAAAGAAATCAAGAATTTTGATGAACCTCCGGAATAAGGAATTAATCACTTGGATGAAACAAGAATAAGAATTACATTATGCTTATCCTTCATCAATTAAATTGATGACAATCAACGGATTTGGCATACTACTTATTCTCATGGAAAGGATTAAAGAGAGGTATAACTTGAGCTTGAGAAGGTCTTCAACGATCCACCGGTAGAATTTGGAAAACACGAATGCATTTATATGATAAACGAAGGAAGAAGAAACTTGGAAGAACCACCGTAAGAATTGAACATGAAAATAGCAAGAGCACAAATTCACCGGGAAGAATTGGAAAATGAAAGAAGATACTTGAAGGAATTTAGATACAAGAGAATGAATAGATCACGAGCTGATTAGAGGATATTTGAGCGATGAACCGGTAATATTTGGAGAATGATATCTGAAAGCCAAGAAAGAATAAATCTGAGATGATGCGCTCCGGATGATCAAACTGAAAATACTCCTGAATTTGCTCCGGATAGGTGAAAAGAATTCTCACAATCAAAAAACAACTATCAGAGGATGGCAACAAGCTAGAATGACGAATGTTTGAGAGAACGGATAAGATATGGAGGAAAAACTCTTCTTCGGTCTTCAAAATCTGAGAATGACAATGAGAAACACCACCAAGAATTGTTGAGGCACTCCGGACTAAAAAATTAGAAAGGTTGAGCCAACAATGAAAAGAATTTGACAGATCTTGGAGAAATACATTTGACTGATGATAATCATTCTTACGCCAAACTTTGAGATGAATTTGAAAATAGCTCTGGTAAAATTAGAAGAGTCAGGTAAGATCCTGGAAAAAGACCTGTGGGTTAGGGCCCACTGAAAAGAAACACCGTAGAACGATTTAAAAGAGGGAATCCACCGGTTGAATTAAATGGCTAGAATGAGATAACATCCTCAAAAGAGTTTGAACAAAAGCAAAGTGGAAACACGAATCTTCGAGATATCTTGAGCACTCCGAAACAATTGAATAGCGAGAAGTGGATGATTACGAGGTGCACCGGCATGAGAAAGCATTAGAAACGAGGAAAGGATAAAGAAACACCAAAAGCTTGAATTGAATCCACCGGAGAAGAAAATGAGTGAAGAGTGACAAACTTGAAGCTCCGTTAGAATCTTCATGAGAAATCATCGGATAAGACATTGACGGAAAAGAATGGGAATACTTCACAACAATAAAATGATACTTGATTGAGATATATGAGTCCTCGGAGAAAAAAAAAGGGAGGGAGGGCGGGAAAAACAAGGACAACTTGGAACGGATGAAACAAACACCGTTGGCAAAAACTGAGTTGATCTTGCGGATGTTGAAAAGATCGGATCCACTTGAAGAGAAACACACCAGTTGAAAAGAAATTGAAATGACAAACTCGATTATCGAGAGGGATTAGTATTCACATAGGAACATGAGAACACCACTTAGGAAAGGTATGGAATCAACACTTGACTTCGAAGCAACTCGAATACCACAACTCAAAACAAAAACGAAGGATTGGCTTGCAGAATAAGCCGGAACAAACATATGATAGAGATTCCGTCCGAAGTTTTCGTGGTGGGGCCTACACGGGCTCGATCGTACAGCACCATCATGTACAAGGCAGTGCACATGACATACAAAGCGTCCCCGAGTCGGCATAGCCAAGGACTCTTTAAGACACAACGAGACCACTGTAAAACCAACCGTGAATAGGCGGACCACTAGACGTCGAACCCCAATTTCATATCATACATCTATCGGAAAGATATCCTAAGAGCTACTTGAATTCCCACTTATAAACTCCCGAAACTTTCCGGTTATGCAATCAGGTGTTGGGGATACAGGGGAAGCATAATATCTCACCCAAACTAGCAAATCCTACATCCAGCTGTATCCATCCTTCAACACATAACCAAGAAACCTTCGGAAATCGTTTACCTCAACCTTCGAAAAGCATCCGTTATACGAGTTATGGCAATACTCCCGAACTCCCGCCCCAGTACTGGGTGGCGTCGAGGTTATCTCACCAACAACTGCATAAAAGAGATTTTCGATGTCGGCGAACTCAAGTATTCCAGAACTGCAACGATAAAATTGTGATGACAACACCTCGAAGCTCAACTCCCCGGGGCACTGCCACAACCCCTAAATGACAGGAGGCACAAAGAACAATGTTCTCATCACAAAACCATCGGAACGATTCCAAGATACCCGTGTGATCCTAAATTTTTTTAGCGAAATTTGAGAAGAGAAGAGTCAAAACTCTATGTCAGGATGCCTCACCAGAGTGGCGAAGGGACTGAGGAGTAAAAGAAGTCCTACTCTCCGATATATATAATCCTAAATGACTCAAAACATTTTTCTAGACTCAACAACGCCAGCGATTCGATCAAGTAGGGGGCTCCTAAGGTCGGGGAAGGCTCTAATTACCAACTTGTAACGCCCTCGATGCGGCTATATCTCCCACGTGTCGAAGCACGACTTAGAGGCATAACCGCATCGAAAGCAATGTCGCAAGTGAGTTAATCTTCACACAACCCATTTAATACATAAGGGAAAGAGATACATAGTTGGCTTACAATCGCCACTGGAAAGGTGAGATTTTTACCCCGCGAAAAAGTCAACGGACCGGATCTGGAGCTGGGCCGGCTCTGGCGCGCTGTGCTGGGCCAGGGAGCTGGGACGGCCCATGCGGTAGGTCAACGGGGCGAGGCAAGGCTCCTCCCGCTCGACCCCGAGCACAGCCATGGCGGCGGCGGCGTAGCAGAACTCCAGCGACGGAGCGAGGCGACGGCGAGGCATGGGAGGACGAGGGAGACCGGGAATGGGTGCGGCGGAGGGCGCAGAGTGCAGATCCGGGCTTGACTCCTCCGGATCCGGCCTCGAAGGTGGTCGACGGCGAAGAACGGCGAGCCGGGGAGGTTCGGGGGCAAGGAGTTGGAGGCGGTCCGGCGACGAGGGAGGAGGCCGGCGACGAGGGACGAGGTGGCGGCGCGCGGCGTCCACGGCGAGAGGCGAGGCTGCGGGGACGGGCGCACGCCTGCGGGCGTCGGCGGCGGTGACCGGGCCCGCGCGGGCCTGATCTGGGCCCCACGGGCTGCTCGGTGGTGGAAGGCGGCGGCGACACTTGGCGTTGCGGGATTGGGCGCGGCGGACGGCGGTGATGACGTGTCACCTCCTGGTTGGTCGGGGCGACGTGGCGGCAGGGTGGACGCGTCCGCCGGCGAGACGGACATGTCCGGCAGCGCTGAGGGAGGAGTTTTAGGGTTTCGGGGAAAAGATCCGAAAACGAAAATGAAGGGGTCTATTTATAGAGGTAGAGGGAGCTAGGAAGCTCCAAATGAGGTGTGGTTTTCGGCCACGCGATCGTGATCGAACGCTCTAGATGATAGAAGGGGTTTAGGTGGGTTTTGGGCCAAATTGGAAGGGTGTTGGGCTGCAACACACATGAGGCCTTAACGGTCCCTCGGTTAACCGTTGGAGTATCAAACGAAGTCCAAATGTCACGAAACTTGACAGGCAGTCTACCGGTAGTAAACCAAGGCCGCATGACAAGTCTCGGTCTAATCCGAGAACGTTTAACACCCACACACGAAAAGAGGTACGAAGGGACACCGGGTGACATAGGAGCGCCGGATTGCAACACGGACAACGGGGAAAATGCTCGGATGCATGAGACGAACATGTATGCAAATGAAATGCACATGATGACATGATATGGAATGCATGACATGCAAGCAATGAAAAGGAAACACGGCGAATAACTGGAGGACACCTGGCACATCGGTCTCGGGGCGCTACAGATACAATACTTGCCTTGCTGCCCTTACTGTCACCGGGAAAGGACACCGCAAGATTGAACCCAAAGCTAAGCACTTCTCCCATTGCAAGAAATATCAATCTAGTAGGCCAAACCAAACTGATAATTCGAAGAGACTAGCAAAGATAACCAATCATACATAAAAGAATTCAGAGAAGATTCAAATATTATTCATAGATAGACTTGATCATAAACCCACAATTCATCGGTCTCAACAAACACACCGCAAAAAGAAGATTACATCGAATAGATCTCCACAAGAGAGGGGGAGAACATTGTATTGAGATCCAAAAAGAGAGAAGAAGCCATCTAGCTACTAACTATGGACCCATAGGTCTGAAGTAAACTACTCACACTTCATCGGAGAGGCTATGGTGTTGATGTAGAAGCCCTCCATGATCGATGCCCTCTCCGGCGGAGCTCTGGAACATGCCCCAAGATGGGATCTCGTGGATACAGAAAGTTATGGCGGTGGAATTAGGGTTTTGGCTCCGTCTCTGATCGTTTGGGGGTACGTGGGTATATATAGGAGGAAGAAGTACGTCGGTGGAGCAACAGGGGGGCCACGAGGGTGGAGGGCGCGCCTGGGGGGGGGCAGGCGCGCCCCCTACCTCGTGGCCTCCTGTTGATTGGCTTGACGTAGGGTCCAAGTCCCCTGAGTTGTATTCAGTGAGAAAATCACGTTCCCGAAGGTTTCATTCCGTTTGGACTCCGTTTGATATTCCTTTTCTTCGAAACCCTAAAACAGGCAAAAAACAGCAATTCTGGGCTGGGCCTCTGGTTAATAAGTTAGTCCCAAAAATAATATAAAAGTGGATAATAAAGCCCGATAATGTCCAAAACAGTAGGTAATATAGCATGGAGCAATCAAAAATTATAGATACGTTGGAGACGTATCAGAGGTCTGATACGTCTCCGTCATATCTACTTTTCCAAACACTTTTCCCCTTGTTTTGGACTCTAACTTGCATGATTTGAATGGAACTAACCCGGAGTGACACTGTTTTTCAGCAGAATTGCCATGGTGTTATTTTTGTGCGGAAATAAAAGTTCTTGGAATGACCTGAAAATCAACGGAGATTATTTTTGGAATATATAAAAAATACTGGAAGAAAGATCCACGTCAGAGGGCCCACACCCTGTCCACAAGGGTGGGGGGCGCCCTACCCCCTGGGCGCGCCCCCTACTTTGTGGGCCCCCTGACGGTCCACCGACCTCAACTCCAACTCCATATATTCGTGTTCGGGGAGAAAAAAAATCAGGGAGAAGGATTCATCACGTTTTACGATACGGAGCCGCCGCCAAGCCCTAAACTCTCTTGGGAGGGCTGATCTAGAGTCCGTTCGGGGCTTCGGAGATGGGAATCCATCGCCATCATCATCATCAACCTTCCTCCATCACCAATTTCATGACGCTCACCGCCGTGCATGAGTAATTCCATCGTAGGCTTGTGGGACGGTGATGGGTTGGATGAGATTTATCATGTAATCGAGTCAGTTTTGTTAGGGTTTGATCCCTAGTATCCACTATGTTCTAAGATTGATGTTGCTATGACTTTGCTATGCTTAATGCTTGTCACTAGGGCCCGAGTGCCATGATTTCAGATCTGAACCTATTATGTTTTCATCAATATATGAGAGTTCTTGATCCTATCTTGCAAGTCTATAGTCACCTATTATGTGTTATGATCCGTTAACCCGGAAGTGACAATAATCGGGATACTTACCAGTGATGACCGTAGTTTCAGGAGTTCATGTATTCACTATGTGTTAATGCTTTGGTCCGGTACTCTATTAAAAGGAGGCCTTAATATCCCTTAGTTTCCAATAGGACCCCGCTGCCATGGGAGGGTAGGACAAAAGATGTCATGCAAGTTCTTTTCCATAAGCACGTATGACTATATTCGGAATACATGCCTACATTACATTGATCAACTGGAGCTAGTTCTGTGTCACCCTAGGTTATGACTGTTACATGATCGATCACATCCGGCATAATTCTCCATCACTGATCCATTGCCTACGAGCTTTTCCTATATTGTTCTTCGCTTATTTACTTTTCCGCTGCTACTGTTACAATCACTATAAAACCAAAAAATATTACTTTCGCTACCGTTACCACTACTATCATATTACTTTGCTACTAAATACCTTGCTGCAAATATTAAGTTTCCAGGTGTGGTTGAATTGACAACTCAGCTGCTAATACTTGAGAATATTCTTTGGCTCCCCTTGTGTCGAATCAATAAATTTGGGTTGACTACTCTACCCTTGAAAACTGTTGCGATCTCCTATACTTGTGGGTTATTAAGACTATTTTCTGGCGCTGTTGCCAGGGAGCATAGCTCTTTTCGTTGAGTCACTTGGGATTTATATCTATTTATCACTATGAAGAACTTGAAAGATCCAAGAACCAAGATTTATCCCTCAACTATGAGGGGAGGTAAGGAACTGCCATCTAGCTATGCACTTGATTCACCTTCTGTTTTGAGTAAGCTTGCGACACCTAAACCTGCTTCTGCTATTAATTCTGATATGTCGCATGTTATTGATGATGCTACTTCTGCTTTGCATGATACTTATGATGGAACTACTTCTATGCTTGATACTATTGTGCCATTTGGTAAATTTCTTGATGAAAAACTTGCTAGGGCTAGAGAGAATGAAATTATTGAAACTAATAATATTGATGAAAGTGATGATGAAGATTCTCCCCCTAGATATGAATTTCCTGTTGTTCCTGAGGGTTATGTTATGGATGAAGAAATTGCTAGAGACTATCTTGCTTGCAATGATAGAAGTGATCTTAAGAAATTATTAGCTAAGCTAAAAGAAAAATCTCTGAATGCTAGAATGAAATATGATCCTGCTTATGCTACTTCACCTATCTTTATTATTGATAAGGATTATGATTTCTCAGTCGATCCCGAGTTAATTACTTTGGTTGAATCTGATCCTTTTGTGGCACATCTTACTAAACTAAATGATATAGCTACCCCGTTTACTAATGATGAGAAAACTCGCTACTACTATATCCTTAAATTATTTCCATTCTCATTAAAGGGTGATGCTAAGATATGGTTTAATTTTCTTGATCCTGGTTGTGTGCGTAGTCCCCAGGATATGATTTACTACTTCTCTGCTAAATATTTCCCCACTCATAAGAAACAAGCTGCCTTAAGGGAAATATATAATTTTGTGCAAATTGAAGAAGAGAGTCTCCCACAAGCTTGGGGGAGGCTTCTCCAATTACTTAATGCTTTGCTTGATCATCCTCTCAAGAAAAAATGAAATACTTGATATCTTTTATAATGGACTAACTGATGCTTTCAGAGATTACCTGGATAGTTGTGCTGGTTGCGTTTTCAGGGAAAGAACTGTTGATCAAGCAGAAATTCTATTTAATAATATGTTGACTAATGAAAATAATTGGACACTTCCTGAACCAACTCCTAAGCCAACTCTGAAGAAGAGGGGTATTCTATTTCTCAGTCCTGAAGATATGCAAGAGGCAAAGAAATCTATGAAAGAAAAGGGTATTAAAGCTGAAGATTTTAAGAATTTACCTCCTGTTGAAGAAATACATGGTGTTAATTCATCACCTATTGAAGAAACACACGGTCTCGATAACCCGACACAGGTAGTAAAGGTAAATTCTCTCTATAGATATGATAAAGCTGAAATTCCTCCTGCTAAGTTTGCTAGCCAATGTTTGGATGAATTTGATAACTTTATGGTTAAGTAAGAAGATTTTAATGCTTATGTTGGTAGACAATTGAAACATAATGCTTACATGATTGAACACTTGAGTGATTATATGGCTAGTGTTAAAGGTGAACTTAAACTTATTAGTAAACATGCTTCTATGGTTACCACTCAAGTAGAACAAGTACTTAAAGCTCAGAATGATTTGCCCAATGAATTGAATAGTAAAAATAATGACTTTGCTGTTAGAGTTGCAACTAGAGGAGGTAAAGTGACTTAGGAACCTTTGTATCCTGAGGGTCATCCTAAGAGAATTGAGCAAGATTCTTAGAGAATTAATATTGATGCACCTAGTCCTTCTAAAAGGAAGAAAAAGAAAAATGATAGGACTTTGCATGCTTCTAGTGAACCTGTTGTAGACACACCTGAGAATCCCAATGATATTTCTATTTCTGATGCTGAAACACAATCTGGTAATGAACATGAACCTAGTGATAATGTGAATGATGATGTTCATGTTGATGCTCAACCTGGTAATGATAATGATGTAGAGATTGAACCTGCTATTGATCTTGATAACCCACAATCAAAGAATCAACGTTATGACAAGAGAGACTTTTTTTCTAGGAAGCACGGTAAAGAAAGAGAACCATGGGTTCAAAAACCCATGCCTTTTCCTCCTAAACCATCCAAGAAAAAGGATGATGAGGATTTTGAGCACTTTGCTGAAATGATTAGACCTATCTTTTTGCGTATGCGTTTGACTGATATGCTTAAAATGAATCCTTATGCTAAATATATGGAGGAAATTGTTACTAATAAAAGAATGATACCGGAAGCTAAAATTTCCACCATGCTTGCTAATTACACTTTTAAGGGTGGAATACCAAAGAAACTAGGAGATCCAGGAGTACCAACTATACCATGCTCCATTAAAAGAAACTATGTTAAAACTGCTTTATGTGATCTTGGAGCCGGTGTTAGTGTTATGCCTCTCTCTTTATATCATAGACTTGAGTTGAATAAGTTGACACCTACTGAAATATTTTTGCAAATGGCTAACAAATCAACTGCTATACCTGTCGATATTTGTGAGGATGTGCCTGTTGTGGTTGCAAACGTTACTATTTTAACAGACTTTGTTATTCTTGATATTCCCGAGGACGATAGTATGTCTATTATTCTTGGAAGACCCTTTTTGAATACTGCAGGGGCTGTTATTGATTGCACCAAAGGCAATGCCACTTTTCATGTTAATGGTAATGAGCATACGGTACACTTTCCGAGGAAACAGCCTCAAGTCCACAGTATCAATTCTATTAGAAAAATTTCAACAATTACTATTGGAGGTTTTGAATTTCCTCTTCCTACTGTCAACAAGAAATATGATATTCTTATTGTTGGGGATGTGCATAACCCCGTTGAGGTAACCTAGTGTTATTCGAAAATTCTCCGGTTTCATGTTATTCTAAATGAGTTTGTTAACAAGACCTGATCAACCATGTTAGTGGATTCCTTTTGATGAGCATGAGATGGATGAATTTACAAGGCACAACCTTCTATACCCTCTTTTTACTTTCTGTTATTTATATTAATAATGCCAAAATTAGTATTTTCTGTTTGTTTTCTAAATTATACATGCAATAAAAATACCCGGAAAATAAAAGTTCTCCAAATGCCCTGAAAATTAAATATGATTTTTTCTAGAATATTTGAGAATATCTGGCACTGAGAACACAACAGGGGGAGCAAGCACCGGGCCACGAGGGTCTAGGGCGCGCCCACCCCCTGGGCGTGCCCCCTGCCTTGTGGGACCATGGTGGCTCTCCTCCACTTATTCTAGCTACCACACACTCCTTCTTCCTCCCAAAAAATCACCAACCAGATCAAACCCGAGTTCTTGCTCATCTTGCTGCCATTTTCGATCTCCTTGCTCAAAGCTCCATTCACAAAACTGCTTTGGGGGATTGTTCTTTGGTATGTGACTCCTCCAATGGTCCAATTAGTTTTTGTTCTAGTGCTTTATTCATTGCAAATTTTTGCTACTTAGGTGACCCTGTTCTTGAGCTTGCATGTCAAATTTATATGGTCAAAAGCAATGTTCAAGAAATCGTTAACTGGTAGCTGCTCGGTCAGTTTAGGAGTAGCGATTAATTGGTGAATCGGCCTATTAATTGGAATAATCGGTCGACCATTAATCACTAGATTGAATAGAAACTTGCCAACATATATCTAGATTTTTTAATGTATTATACCATACTCTCATGCTCCCAGCTATGTAGTATACCAAAATATGCTGCCATACACATATGAAAAGCATAGAGAGGAGGTAAAATTATTAATCCTATCTATTAAGGAGCGGCATGGGGCCGGAAGGGGTTATGTGTCAAAATTTTGGGTTTTGTTTGCCCACCCGTTAATGAGCCAGCATGGATTAATCGGCATGACAACTGATTAATTAGTCTAACTGGCCAATTAATTGGCCTGACAAGTTAACGTGATGAATAGGTGTTATTCAATTCGGCCATGCTATGAGTAGCGATTAACTAGCCCACTAACTGATTAATCGGGTGAATTCTTGAATAGTGGTCAAAAGTAGTTTTAATGCATGATATATCCTCTAGGCACTTGTAGGAGTAGTTGCTATCAATTTTGTTGAGTTTGGTTCACTTTTATTTTGAGTTGCTAAAAATTTCAGAAAATTTCAGAAAAAGATGAGGAGATTCTTAAGGGGCTCATCGAGCCGAAGCTTGAAGGATAAACAAAGTGAAGAGAACAAGAAGCCCAAGTATAATCTCCATCGCACCATGGAGGTTCGGCCGTGTGAATGGCCTTGTGATGATTTCTTGAGAGCAGCTAGGATTTATGATGATTTCTATGAATTGGCTGAGAATGCAGGCCTCACAGCATTCCTCCACGACCAACGCGAACAGTATATCTTACTCACCAATACCTTTGTGCAAAACTTTCATTTCCATGCTAGGAGCTCACTGATGACCCAAAAGTATAGGGGATCTATCGTAGTCCTTTCGAGAAGTAAGAGTGTCGAACCCAACAAGGAGCAGAAGGAAATGATAAGCGGTTTTCAGCAAGGTATTCTCTGCAAGCACGGAAATTATCGGTAACAGATAGTTTTGTGATAAGGTAATTTGTAACGAGTAACAAGTAATCAAAGTAAATAAGGTGCAACAAGAGGGCCCAATCCTTTTTGTAGCAAAGGACAAGCCTGGACAAACTCTTATATGAAGTAAAGCGCTCCCGAGGACACATGGGAATTATCGTCAAGCTAGTTTTCATCACGTTCATATGATTCGCGTTCGGTACTTTGATAATTTGATATGTGGGTGGACCGGTGCTTGGGTGCTGTCCTTACTTGGACAAACATACCACTTATCATTAACCCCCATTGCAAGCATCCACAACTACAACAGAAGTATTAAGGTAAACCTAACCATAGCATGAAACATATGGATCCAAATCAGCCCCTTACGAAGCAACGCATAAACTAGGGTTTAAGCTTCTGTCACTCTAGCAACCCATCATCTACTTATTACTTCCCAATGCCTCCCTCTGGCCCAAACAATGGTGAAGTTTCATGTAGTCGATGTTCACATGACACCACTAGAGGGATGACAACATACATCTCATGAAAATATCGAACAAACACCAAATTCACATGACTACTAATAGCAATACTTCTCCCATGTCCTCAGGAACAAACGTAACTACTCACAAAGCATATTCATGTTCATAATCAGAGGGGTAGTAATATGCATAATGGATCTGAACATATGATCTTCCACCAAGTAAACCAACTAGCATCAACTACAAGGAGTAATCAACACTACTAGCAACCCACAGGTACATATATGAGGTTTGGATACAAAGATTGGATACAAGAGATGAACTAGGGTTTGAGATGAGATGGTGATAGTGAAGATGTTGATGGATATTGACCCCCTCCCGATGAGAGGATCGTTGGTGATGACGATGGTGATGATTTCCCCCTCCCGGAGGGAAGTTTCCCTGGTAGAACGGCTCTACCGGAGCCCTAGATTGGTTCCGCCTCATGGCGGCGGAGTCTCGTCCCGAAAGCTTGCTTATGATTTCTTTTCCTCGACGAAAGACTCCATATAGCAGAAGATGGGCATCGGAGGGCCACCAGGGGGCCCACGAGGCAGGGGGCGCACCCTACCCCCTGGGCACGCCCCCACCCTCGTGGCTGGTGAGTGGCCCCCCTTTGGTACTTCTTGCGCTCAGTATTTTTTATATATTCTGGAAATAACTCCCGTGAAGTTTTAGGGCTTTTGGAGCTGTGCAGAATAGGTCTCTAATATTTGCTCCTTTTCTAGCCCAGAATCCCAGCTGCCGGCATTCTCCCTCTTCATGTAAACCTTGTAAAATAAGAGAGAATAGGCATAAGTATTGTGACATAATGTGTAATAACAACCCATAATGCAATAAATATCGATGTAAAAGCATGATGCTAAATGGACATATCAACTCCCCCAAGCTTAGACCTCGCTTGTCCTCAAGCGAAAGCCGAAATCGAAAAATATGTCCACATGTTTAGAGATAGAGGTGTCGATAAAAATAAAATACAGACATGAGGGCATCATGTTCATTCTTAGAACAACAACATATATATATATATATTCATATGATCTCTTATGCTAAAGTAACAATTCAATCACAATTTCAAGTATGAATCATAAACTACATTGAGAACCAACAAACTCTAACCTCAGTCATTGAGGCAATTGCAATTTATCATAACATAGGAAAGAGTCAATATAAGAGCTTTTCAGCAAGTCCACATACTCAGCCATCTTTTAGTCTTTCACAATTGCTAACACTCACGCAATATTTATGGGTATGGAGTTTTAATCGGACACAGAGAAAGATAGGGGCTTATAGTTTTGCCTCCCAACGTTTTACCTCAAGGGTAATGTGAACAATAATAGTTCATGAAGACTCACATGCAATTAGCTATATATATATTAGGATCTTTCCAACATATTGTGCTTGCCAAAGGATAAAATGTAAAAAGTAAAGGTGAAGATCACCATGACACTTATATAAGGTAGAAGATAAAAGTAAAAGATAGGCCCTTCGCAGAGGGAAGCAGAGGTTGTCATGCGCTTTTATGGTTGGATGCACAAAATCTTAATGCGAAAGAACGTCACTTTATATTGCCACTTGTGATATGAACCTTTATTATGCAGTCCGTCGCTTTTATTTCTTCCACATCACAAGATCGTATAAAGCTTATTTTCTCCCACACCAATAAGTCATACATATTTAGAGAGCAATTTTTTATTGCTTGCACCGGTGACAACTTACTTGAAGGATCTTACTCAATCCATAGGTAGGTATGGTGGACTCTCATGGAAAAACTAGGTTTAGGGATATTTGGAAGCACAAGTAGTATCTCTACTTGGTGCAAAGAAATTGCTAGCATGAGAGAGTAAGGCAAGCTCAACATGTTGGACGATCCATGACAATATAATTAATCTTGGATGAAAGAAAACATAACCCATTACGTTGTCTTCCTTGTCCAACGCCAACTCTTAGCATGTCATACTTTAATGAGTGCTCAAAATCATAAAAGATGTCCAAAATAGTATATTTATATGTGAACCTCTCTTTCTTTATTACTTCTTGTTCATTGCAACGATGACCAAAACTATGTTTTTCAACCCTCAACAACTTTTATTCATCATACTCTTTATATGTGAAGTCATTACTCTCCATAAGATCCATATGATCTCTTTATTTCTTTTTATTCTTTCTCTTTTATTTTTATTCCCTCAAGATCATAGCAAAATAATCAAGCCATTGACTCAACACTAATCTTTATTATATATAGCTCACGGACTCGATTACATAGAAGGATCATGAAGCAAAACTCACAACTAGATCATACTAAAACTTTATTCTACTAGATCAAGATATTCTCAAAAGGATCGAACTAAGAAAAATGGTAAAGATAAAAGTGATGGTGATACAATACCGGGCACTCCCCCAAGCTTGGCAGCTGCCGAGGGGAGTGCCCATACCAGATACTCAGTTCTTCTTTGTTGGTGAAGAGGGTGGAGTTGTTGATGATGTAGGCTTGTCTTCCCTCTTCCAAGGCATAGGCTCACCATCATAGAAGGATGATCGAGTCTCCTGAATCCTCAAATCTGCAGCCAAACTCATCCTCTTGAATCTATATTCATACTCACAGTTTTGATTCTGCAGGTCATAGATCTGGGCTTGGAGGTGCTCGATTTTCTCATGAAGCTTGAAGATGGCCTCCCCAATGTCCTTGATGTCCAGCTTGTGCTTGTTGGTGAACTCCGTGATCATAATGTGGTTGGAGTCGAGTCCACGCTCCACCATCTCCTGACACTTGAAAACTTGTTGTTCCAATGCCTCGAGCCTTGCCTCCGTGCTTCCGGTCCTCCTTGGTCCCTCAACGTCGCGGATGTGCAACAACCCCTCACGCATCTCAATGGTTTGAGGGTGTTGCAGCACCTCCGCGAGGTAGGGGTTGATGACCTTCTCGAAGAACTTGTCCTTGGTGGCACTTGAAGACGACATGATGACCTAGATTTGTCAGAAAAATAGTTCGAAACAAAGACAAGAGATATTTGCGTGATACGGTGATCAAAACCTTCGGGAGATTATATAATGAATTTTTACCGACCAAAAGAAGTATTGTGTAAGAAAACGAAGTCCGGAGAGTACACGAGGTGCCCACGAGGCAGGGGGTAGGGCACGCCTCCCACCCTCGTGGAAGTCTCGTGTCCATCCCGGACTGCTTCTTATTTTCCTATTTTTCTAAATATTCCAAAATGGAGAAAAATTGCCATTAGAACTGTTTTGGAGTCAGTTTACTTACTGTACCACATACCTATTCCTTTTCGGAGTCTGAGACGTTCTGGAAAGTGTCCCTTATGTATTCCTCCGGGGTTACAGTTTCAATGATATTAGTTTCAACATTTATAGGATTACCTGAGATATAATATTTGATTCTTTGACCGTTCACCACCCTCGGATTTGTGCCTTCGAAGTTGTTGATTTGTATGGCACCAGAATGATAGACCTCCTCGATAACGTAAGGACCTTCCCATCTAGAGAGAAGTTTGCTTGCAAAAAATCTTAAACGGGAGTTTTATAGCAATACATAATCACCTACATTAAACTCACGCTTTTGTATCCTTTTATCATGCCATATTTTAACTTTTTCTTTAAACAATTTGGCATTTTCATAGGCTTGGGTTCTCCATTCATCAAGTGAGCTAATGTCAAATAACCTCTTCTCACCGGCAAGTTTGAAATCATAATTGAGCTCTTTAATGGCCCAATATGCCTTATGTTCTAGCTTAAGAGGTAAATGACATGCTTTACCATAAACCATTTTATACGGAGACATACCCATAGGATTTTTATATGCAGTTCTATAATCCCATAATGCATCATCAAGTTTCTTCGACCAATTCTTTCTAGATCTATTAACAGTCTTTTGCAAAATCAATTTAAGCTCTCTGTTACTCAATTCTACTTGACCACTAGACTGTGGGTGATAAGGAGATGCAATTCTATGATTAACGTCATACTTAGCAATCATTTTACGAAAGGCACCATGAATAAAATGTGAACCACCATCAGTCATTAAATATCTAGGGACTCCAAACCTCGGGAAAATAACTTCTTTAAGCATCTTAATAGAGGTGTTATGATCAGCACTACTAGTTGGAATAGCTTCTACCCACTTAGTAACGTAATCAACAGCAACTAAAATATGTGTATACCCGTTAGAGGAAGGAAAGGGTCCCATATAATCAAAGCCCCAAACGTCAAATGGTTCAATAACAAGTGAATAATTCATAGGCATTTCTTGACGTCTACTAATATTACCAATTCTTTGACATTCATCACAAGACAAGACAAACTTACTGTCATCCTTGAAGAGAGTAGGCCAATAAAAACCGGATTGCAATACCTTGTGTGCAGTTCTATCTCCAACATGGTGTCCTCCATAAGCCTCGGAGTGACACTTGCGTAGGATCTGTTCCCATTCATGCTCAGGTACACAACGTCTAATAATACCATCTACTCCCTCTTTATAAAGATGTGGGTCATCCCAAAAGTAATGTCTCAAATCATAGAAGAACTTTTTCTTTTGCTGGTATGTGAAACTAGGCGGTATAAATTTAGCAACAATATAGTTAGCATAATCAGCATACCATGGAGCAGTACGAGAAGCATTTATGACATTTAATTGTTCATCAGGAAAGCTATCATCAATAGGTAGTGGGTCATCAAGAACATTCTCTAACCTAGACAAGTTGTATGCAACGGGGTTCTCAGCTCCCTTTCTATCAATGATATGCAAATCAAATTCTTGTAGCAGGAGAACCCATCTAATAAGTCTAGGTTTAGCATCTTTCTTTTCCATAAGATATTTAATAGCAGCATGATCAGTGTGAATAGTTACTTTAGAATCAATAATATAATGTCTGAACTTATCACAAGCAAAAACAACTGCTAAGAATTCCTTTTCAGTAGTAGCGTAATTTCTCTGGGCATTGTCTAGAGTTTTACTAGCATATTGAATAACATTTAATTTCTTATCAACTATTTTTCCTAGAACAGCACCTACAGCATAATCACTAGCATCACACATAATTTCAAAGGGTAAATTCCAATCAGGTGGCTGAACATTAGGTGCAGAAATCAATGCTTTCTTAAGTATTTCAAATGCTTCTACACAATCATCATCAAAGACAAAAGGAATATATTTTTGTAATAGATTAGTCAGAGGCCGAGAAATTTTTGAGAAGTCCTTAATGAACCTCCTATAAAAACCAGCGTGACCGAGGAAGCTTCTTATACCTTTAATTTCTTTGGGACATGGCATATTTTCAATAGCATCAACTTTAGCTTTATCAACTTCAATACCTCTTTCAGAAATTTTATGCCCTAAGACAATACCTTCATTAACCATAAAGTGGCATTTCTCCCAATTCAGAACAAGATTGCTTTCTTCACATCTCTGCAAAACTCGATCAAGGTTGATCAAGCAATCATCAAAAGAGGATCCATAAACGGAGAAATCGTCCATGAAAACCTCACATATATTTTCACAAAAGTCAGAAAATATAGCCATCATGCATCTTTGAAAGGTAGCAGGTGCATTACATAAACCAAAAGGCATACGTATATAAGCAAAAGTACCGAAAGGGCAAGTAAAAGTGGTCTTAGCTTGATCATCAGCTGACACAGGTATTTGAGAGAAACCAGAGTAACCATCTAGAAAGCAAAAATGTGTATGTTTGGATAATCTTTCTAGCATCTGATCAATAAAAGGTAAGGGGTAATGATCTTTTTTAGTAGCCTTATCTAATTTGCGGAAATCAATTACCATCCTATAACCTGTAATAATTCTTTGCGGAATCAATTCATCTTTATCATTAGGAACAACCGTAATACCTCCCTTCTTAGGGACACAATGGACATGACTTACCCACTGACTATCAGCAACGGGATAAATTATACCTGCCTCAAGGAGCTTTAGTATTTCTTTTCTTACCACTTCTTTCATCTTAGGATTCAGCCGTCGTTGGTGATCAATAACTGGTTTGGCGTTTTTCTCCAAATTTATTTTGTGTTGACATAGAGTGGGACTAATGCCCTTAAGATCATCAAGAGTATATCCAATAGCAGCACGGTGCTTCTTCAGAGTTTTCAATAATTTCTCTTCCTCCTTCTCTAAAAGGTTGGCACTAATAATAACATGATTTATCTTCTTTTCATTAAGATAAGCATATTTAAGAGTATCAGGTAATGGTTTAAGCTCAAACACGGGATCACCCTTGCGTGGAGGATCCCCTAGGATTTCAACAGGCAAGTTGTGTTTAAGAATAGGTCCCTGTTTAAAGAATACTTCATCTATTTCCCTTCTTTCATTCATAAACATATCATTTTCATGGTCTAGCAAATATTGTTCTAAAGGATCATTAGGAGGCACAACAATAGAAGCAAGACCAATAATTTCATCTTTGCTAGGCAATTCTTCATCATGGGGTTGTCTACGAAATTTAGAAAAATTAAACTCATGAGACATATCATCCAAACCAATAGTAACAACATCCTTCTTGCAATCTATCTTAGCATTAATAGTATTCAAGAAGGGTCTACCAAATATAATGGGACAAATGCTATCTTGAGGGGAACCAAGAACAAGAAAATCAGCAGGATATTTAACTTTCCCACACAAGACTTCAACATCTCTAACAATCCCAACTGGTGAAATAGTATCTCTATTGGCAAGCTGAATTGTAACATCTATATCTTCTATCTCAGCTGGTGCAATATCATGCATAATTTCTTTGTATAAGGATATAGGTATTGCACTAGCACTAGCACCCATATCACATAAGCCATGATAGCAATGATCTCCTATTTTAACAGAAATAACAGGCATGCCGACAACAGGTCTATGTTTATTTTTAGTATCAGGCCTAGCAATTCTAGCAGCTTCATCACAGAAGTAAATAACATGCCCATCAATATTATCAGCCAAGAGATCTTTAAACATATCAATATTAGGTTCAACTTTAACTTGCTCAGGGGGTTTGTGTGTCCTAATATTACTTTTGTTGACTACAGTTGAAGCTTTAACTTGATCCTTTATTCTAACAAGGAAAGATGGTTTCTCAACATAAGCAGTAGAAACAACAGGATCATTATAAATGATAGTCTTTTCTTCAACTTTAATAGGTGCAACTACTTTTGTTTCAATGGGAGGATTATATTTAAACCACTTCTCCTTAGGGAGATCAACATGAGTAGCAAAGGATCCACAGAAAGAAGCTACTATCTCAGAGTCAAGTCCATATTTAGTGCTAAATTTACGGAAAACATCGGTATCCATAAAAGATTTAACACAATCAAACTTAGGTTTTATACCTGACTCCTTACCTTCGTCGATATCCCAATCTTCAGAGTTGCATTTAATTCTCTCCAATAAATTCCACTTGAATTCAATAGTCTTCATCATAAAGGAACCTATACAAGAAGTATCCCTAAATTTTTTGTTAGAAAGCCGAGCATAAATTTTTTGAATAACCATTTCTCTTGAGAGCTCATGTTTGGGGCATGAATATAACATTGACTTAAGTCTCCCCCAAGCTTGAGCGATGCATTCTCCTTCGCGAGGCCAAAAATTATATATATAATTACGATCACGATGAACAAGATGCATAGGATAAAACTTCTGATGGAATTCCACTTTCAACCGTTTGTAGTCCCATGGTCCCATATCATCACATAGCCTATGCCATGTAAATGCATCTCCCTTCAAAGATAAAGGGAAGACTTTCTTCTTGATAACATCATCAGGCATACCTGCAAGCTTAAATAATCCACAAACTTCATCCACATAGATTAAGTGTAAATCGGGATGCAATGTTCCATCTCCTGCAAAAGGATTAGCTAGCAGTTTCTCTATCATACCCGAAGGAATTTCGAAGTAAAAATTTTCAGTAGGTTCAGTAGGTTGAGGGGTAACTAATTGTGGTTCCGGACGAGGTGAAGATACCCCGAACAAACCCCTCAAAGGATTACTTTCCATAGTAACAAGTGACAGTAAATTTCAGCACACTATATAAATTTTTCCTTGCCAAATTCCACCTACCAAAGGCGTTTCACTCCCCGGCAACGGTGCCAGAAAAGAGTCTTGATGACCCACAAGTATAGGGGATCTATCGTAGTCCTTTCGATAAGTAAGAGTGTTGAACCCAACGAGGAGCAGAAGGAAATGATAAGCGGTTTCCAACAAGGTATTCTGTGCAAGCACGGAAATTATCGGTAACAGATAGTTTTGTGATAAGGTAATTTTTAACGAGTAACAAGTAATAAAAGTAAATAAGGTGCAGCAAGATGGCCCAATCCTTTTTGTAGCAAAGTACAAGCCTGGACAAACTCTTATATGAAGTAAAGCGCTCCCGAGGACACATGGGAATTATCGTCAAGCTAGTTTTCATCACGTTCATATGATTCACATTCGGTACTTTGATAATTTGATATGTGGGTGGACCGGTGCTTGGGTGTTGTCCTTACTTGGACAAACATCCCACTTATGATTAACCCCCATTGCAAGCATCCGCAACTAGAACATAAGTATTAAGGTAAACCTAACCATAGCATGAAACATATGGATCCAAATCAGCCCCTTACGAAGCAACACATAAACTAGGTTTAAGCTTCTGTCACTCTAGCAACCCATCATCTACTTATTACTTCCCAATGCCTCCCTCTAGGACCAAAAAATGGTGAAGTGTCATGTAGTCGACGTTCACATGACACCACTAGAGGGATGACAACATACATCTCATCAAAATATCGAACGAATACCAAATTCACATGACTACTAAGCAAGACTTCTCCCATATCCTCAGGAACAAACGTAACTACTCACAAAGCATATTCATGTTCATAATCCGAGGGTTATTAATATGCATAATGGATCTGAACATATGATCTTCCAGCAAGTAAACCAAGTAGCATCAACTACAAGGAGTAATCAACACTACTAGCAACCCACAGGTACCAATCTGAGGTTTGGATACAAAGATTGGATACAAGAGATGAACTAGGGTTTGAGATGAGATGGTGCTGGTGAAGATGTTGATGGAGATTGACCCCCTCCCGATTAGAGGATCGTTGGTGATGAAGATGGTGATGATTTTTCCCCTCCTGGAGGGAAGTTTCCCCGGCAAAACAGCTCTACCAGAGCCCTAGATTGGTTCCACCTCGTGGCGGCGGAGTCTCGTCTCGAAAGCTTGCTTATGATTTTTTTTTCTCCATGAAAGACTCCATATAGCAGAAGATGGGCATCAGAGGGACACCAGGGGGCCTAGGAGGCAGGGGGGCGCGCCCAGGGGGTAGGGTGCGCCCCCACCCTCGTGGCTGGTGAGTGGCCCCCCTCTGGTACTTCTTGCGCTCAGTATTTTTTTATATATTCTGGAAATAACTCCCGTGAAGTTTCAGGGCTTTTGGAGCTGTGCAAAATAGGTCTCTAATATTTGCTCCTTTTCCAGCCCAGAATCCCAGCTGCCGGCATAATCTCTCTTCATGTAAACCTTGTAAAATAAGAGAGAATAGGCATAAGTATTGTGACATAATGTGTAATAACAGCCCATAATGCAATAAATATCAATGTAAAAGCATGATGCAAAATGGACGTATCACTCACCACCTACGGTGGAATTTTATTTATATGATGAGCATAAGGAGATGTCACTTCGTGATTTTTGTCGGGTTTGTTTGATCCCTTTTGAGGGCAGTGTAGAGGAACCACATCATGACGATGTGGACGGGTTTATTGATACAATTGATGTAGGGGAAATGAGGAAAGTTTCCGATGCAAGAATTACTAGCATACATTTTCCTGTTTTACGTTACTTTGCAATATTTGCTAGTAGATGCTTAATTCGTCACGGAAACTGTGGCAACCTTAGTGCCCCTGATATTGTTATTTTGTGCCATGCCTTGTTCTGTGATGACACATTTAGTATGGGCGTTATTGTTGCAAAGCGGTTAAATCTTAACCGTACTAAGGGCCCTATCTTGGGAGGTATCTTCGCCTCGCGCCTCGCTGCACATTTTAACATACCTATTAGGCATTATGAGAAGGAAGAGAAGTTGTTGCCTCCTGTTTTTCTAGACTATAAGAGTATGGTAGCACATGATTTTATCGTTAAGAATAAGGAAAAGATGCTTAAGTACAAGCTGATATTTGATAAAAATCACCCAGAGACTATTACTTTGCCCGCTCCTTCTTTGTTTGACTTATCTGCAGGCAAGTACCTTGTTCTGCCGGAGGCCATTCACGCCTACCGAAACCCCACACTAGCTACAGAGCCAGAGGCGGAACCACAATTTGATCCTCACCGGCAGTCTGTTTATCAGTGGAATCCGGAAGAGATTGCCAACCAGTGGCACCAGGGGGATCCTTCTCAGTATGACCCCAACTATTACTTTGGATATCTGCCAGGCCAGCCATGGCCATAGACCAACTTAGGCCAAAAGCCTAAGCTTGGGGGAGTACGTATCTCTCAGTCACATTACATTCATGTTCACACACTCATGCTAGTTGTCGGTGCTCATACTTTTTCATTATATCATCCATGCTAGTTTACTTCCCTTTTCATGTTTCTTCTTGTGTGTTTGATAAACTTTAGAAAAAACCCAAAAAATTAGTTGTAGCTTTTAGTTAGTTTACTTTCCATGCCTGTCGTAGTAGTAATTAAAAAGAAAACCCAAAAAGATTTCTCGTTCTTCTTTTTCTTGTTGGGAGCTTTCCCGTGTAAATAGTTTTATTTATTTTCTTGTTCTTTGGGAGTCGAGAGGAGAATACCATAATGAAAATGTTGAGTGGCTCTGATATGCATTATTGTTGATCTAACAAAGAGCCCATATTACCTTGTCTTCTCTCTTGAATTGAATGCTTGCAGATTCCAGCTTAGTCCAATGCACGTGCACTATTATTATTCTTATTATTATTATTATTATTATTATTATTATTATTATTATCCACACTATTCGGTCATGCAAGTGAAAGGCAATAATGATGAATATATGATCAACTTATTGAGATGAGAAAAGATGGTATGAACTCGACCTCTCTTGTTTTTGTAAATATGATTAGTTCATCGTTCCCGATTTGGCGTATTATGAAAGAAACATATTAGCAATGACAATTAGAGATTGTAGTTGCTTATGCCATGCTTAATTAGCTAGGAGCTTATAATGGTTTACCTTGGGTGCCAACATGCTATTAAAATGGTTGTGATGTGGTATTATAGGGTGGTATCCTCTTTTGAACGATTCATGTGGCTTGACTTGGCACATGTTCATGCATGTAGTTGAAACAAAATCAACATAGCCTCTATGATATTTATGTTCATGGTGCATTATATCCTACTCATGCTTGCATTTGGTGTTGATTAATTTTAATGCATGTTCATGACTGTTATCGCTCTCTAGCTAGTCGCTTCTCAGTCTTTTTCTAGCCTCCACATGTACTAAGCGGGAATACTGCTTGTGCATCCAATTCCATAAACCCCAAAGTTATTCCATATGAGTCCACCATACCGACCTATATACGGTATCTACCTGCCGTTCCAAGTAAATTTGTATGTGCCAAACTCTAAACCTTCAAATAAACATTCTGTTTTGTATGCTCGAATAGCTCATGTATCAACTAGGGTTGTCTGTATCTTCCATGCTAGGCGGGTTATTCTCAAGAGGGGTGGACTCCGCTCCTCACTCACGAGAAAATTGCTGGTCATCAGGATGCACCGTCCCATGCTTTATGCAAATCAAATCAAAATAACTGCAAAAAAAACTCCCCCGGGACTCTTGTTAGTTGGAGGCACTCGTTGTTTCGAGCAAGCCAGGGATTGATGCTTGTTGGTGGAGGGGGAGTATAAACTTTACCATTCTGTTTGGGAACCACCTATAATGTGTGTAGCATGGAAGATATCGAGATCTCTCGGTTGTTATGTTAACAATGAAAGTATACCGCTCAAAATATTATTCATATCTATTTCAAAACTGAGCTCTGGCACCTCTACAAACCCCTGCTTCCCTCTGCGAAGGTCTATCTATTTACTTTTATGTTGAGTCATCATCCTCTTATTAAAAAGCACAAGTTGGAGAGCACCTGTGTCATTTGCATCCATTACTGTTAGTTTACATTGAGTATGACTTGACTGTATCTCTTTTACCATGAATTACAATGTCTAGTCAGTCCTTGATCTTTAAAGGTGCTCTGCATTTATGTTTTGCGGTCTCAGAAAGGGCTAGCGAGATACCATCTTGTCATATCATATCATGATTATTTTGACAAAGTATTGTCATCCGAGATTTATTATTATTTCTCGCTAGTTGATTATGTCATTGATATGAGTAAACATGAGACCTAAGTGTTATTGTGAATATGGTTAGTTCATAATCTTTGCTGAAAACTTGAATGCTGGCTTTACATGTTTAGAACAACAAGAGCAAACAGAGTTTGTAAAAGTTTTTCTTTATCACTTTCAGTTTATCAACTGAATTGCTTGAGGACAAGCAAAGGTTTAAGCTCGGGGGAGTTGATACGTCTCAGTTGTATCTACTTTTCCAAACACTTTTGCCCTTGTTTTGGACTCTAACTTGCATGATTTGAATGGAACTAACCTGGACTGACGCTGTTTTCAGCAGAATTGCCATGGTGTTATTTTCGTGCAGAAATAAAAGTTCTTGGAATGACCTGAAAATCAACAGATATTATTTTTGGAATATATAAAAAATACTGGAAGAAAGATCCACGTCAGGGGACCCACACCCTGTCCACGAGGGTGGGGGCGCGCCCCTGCCTCGTGGGCCCCCTGACGCTCCACCGACCTCAACTCCAACTCCATATATTCGTGTTCGGGGAGAAAAAAATCAAGGAGAAGGATTCATCGTGTTTTACGATATGAAGCCGCCACCAAGCCCTAAACTCTCTCGGGAGGGCTGATCCGAAGTCCGTTCGGGGCTCCGGAGAGGGGAATCCGTCGCCATCGTCATCATCAACCTTCCTCCATCACCAATTTCATGATGCTCACCGCCGTGCGTGAGTAATTCCATCATAGGCTTGCTGGACGGTGACAGGTTGGATGAGATTTATCATGTAATCGAGTTAGTTTTGTTAGGGTTTGATCCCTAGTATCCACTATGTTCTGAGATTGATGTTGCTATAACTTTGCTATGCTTAATGCTTGTCACTAGGGCCCGAGTGCCATGATTTCAGATCTGAACCTATTAGGTTTTCATCAATATATGAGAGTTCTTGATCCTATCTTGCAAGTCTATAGTCACCTATTACGTGTTATGATCCATTAACCCTGAAGTGATAATAATCGGGATACTTACCGGTGATGACCGTAGTTTGAGGAGTTCATGTATTCACTATGTGTTAATGCTTTGGTCCGGTACTCTATTAAAAGGAGGCCTTAATATCCCTTAGTTTCCAATAGGACCCCGCTGCCATGGGAGGGTAGGACGAAAGATGTCATGCAAGTTCTTTTCCATAAGCACGTATGACTATATTCGGAATACATGCCTACATTACATTGATGAACTGGAGCTAGTTCTGTGTCACCCTAGGTTATGACTGTTACATGATCGATCGCATCCAGCATAATTCTCCATCACCGATCCATTGCCTACGAGCTTTTCCTATATTGTTCTTCGCTTATATACTTTTCCGCTGCTACTGTTACAATCACTATAAAACCCAAAAATATTACTTTTGCTACCGTTACCACTACTATCATATTACTTTGCTACTAAATACCTTGCTGCAGATATTAAGTTTCCAGGTGTGGTTGAATTGACAACTCAGCTGCTAATACTTGAGAATATTCTTTGGCTCCCCATATGTCGAATCAATAAATTTGGGTTGAATACTCTACCCTCGAAAACTGTTGCGATCCCCTATACTTGTGGGTTATCAAGGTCTATCGTTCCGGTGCCATAAAAATCAACAACTTCGAAGGCACTACTCCGAGGGTGGTGAACGGTCAAAGAATCAAACATTATATCCCAGGTAATCCCATAAATGTTGAAACTAATGTTATTGAAACCGTAACCCCGGAGGAATACATAAGGGACACTTTCTAGAATGTTCCAGACTCCGAAAAGGATGAGGTATGAGGTACGGTAGGTAAACCGACTCCAAAAAAATTCTAATAGCAATTTTTCTCCGTTTTGTAATATTTAAGAAAATAGGAAAATAAGAAGCAGTCCAGGAAGGACACGAGGCGTCCACGAGGGTGGAGGGCGTGCCCTACCCCCCTGGGCGTGCCCCTGCCTTGTGGGCACCTCGTGTGCTCTCCGGACTCCGTTTTCTTGCACGATACTTCTTTTGGTCGGTAAAAATTCATTATATAATCTCCGAAGGTTTTGACCACCGTATCACACAAACATCCTCCGTCTTTGTTTCGAGCTGTTTCTGCTGCAGATTAGAGCAATATGTCATCCCAAGATTCGGAGGGAGAAAGCTATGTGGCTGATTACCTTGCAGATCATAAGGTCTACGGGAACTTGGAGCATTGTGGTTGGACCATGGAGGAAGAAGAAGACTATGAGCCTAAGGGAAAGGAGGAGACGAGCTTAGATGAAGATGAAGTCCAATTACCTCAACCTGGGGACATGCATGTGAAGTTCAAAAAGTCAAGCCTCCCGAATAGAGCAAAAAAAACCTAAGATCGAGTTTATCCCTTTTCATCTCTTGCAGGAGAACAAACAAGAACTATGCAAAAAGGTATTGAGCCTTGAGCGGGAGATCGAGGACCTAAGGGAGCAAAATTCTATCCTCAAGCGCAAACTAAGGAAGAAGCACATGCTATCAACAACTCCATGATCACCATCCCCGAAGAAAGAGATATAAACACATGGGTATGGGCACTCCCCTTGGCAACTGCCAAGCTTGGTGGAGTGCCCCGGTATCGTATCACCATCACTTTTATCTTTACCATTTTTCTTAGTTCGATCCTTTTGCTAATATCTTGATCTAGTAGAATAAAGTTTTAGTATGATCTAGTTTTGAGTTTTGCTTTATGATCCTTCTATGTAATCGAGTCTGTGAGCTATATATAATAAAGATTAGTGTTGAGTCAGGGGCTTGATTATCTTGCTATGATCTTGATAAAATAAAATAAAAGAGAAAGAATAAAAAGAAATAAAGAGATCATATGGATCTTATGGAGAGTAATGACTTCACATATAAAGAGTATGATGAATAAAAGTTGTTGAGAGTTGACAAACATAGTTTTGGTCATAGTTGCAATTAATAGGAAGTAATAAAGAAAGAGAGGTTTTCACATATAAATATACTATCTTGGACATCTTTTATGATTGTGAGCACTCATTAAAATATGACATGCTAAAGAGTTGACGTTGGACAAGGAAAACAACATAATGGGTTATGTTTTCTTACATCTGAGGTAAATTATATTGTCATGGATCATCCAATATGCTGAGCTTGCCTTTCCCTCTCATGCTAGCAAAATTCTTTGCACCAAGTAGAGATACTACTTGTGCTTCCACATATCCTTAAACCCAGTTTTTCCATGAGAGTCCACCATATCTACCTATGGATTGAGTAAGATCCTTCATGTAAGTTGTCATCGTTGCAAGCAATAAAAATTGCTCCTAAATATGCATGATTTATTAGTGCGGAGAAAATAAGCTTTATACGATCTTGTGATGTTGAAGAAATAAAAGCGACGGACTGCATAATAAAGGTCCATATCACAAGTGGCAATATAAAGTGATGTTCTTTCGCATTAAGATTTTGTGCATCCAACCATAAAAGCACATGACAACCTTTGCTTCCCTCTGCGAAGGGCCTATCTTTTATTCTTGTCTTATACTTCATGCAAAGAGTCACGGTGATCTTCACCTTTCCTTTTACATTTTATCCTTTGGCAAGCACAATGTGTTGGAAAGATCCTGATATATATAGCTAATTAGATGTGAGTTTTCAGGAACTATTATTGTTGACATTACCCTTGAGGTAAAAGGTTGGGAGGCAAAACTATAAGCCCCTATCTTTCTTGGGAAAATTTTATTTTTGCCACTCTAGATTTTGCCAACTTTCCTTATGCCACTCTAGATTTTGACATTTCACTTTTGCCACTCTTAGTTTTTGACAATTAGCTGAATTGCCATTCCGCTGGCAAAAGCAAAATTTGCGGAGTGGCAATTGTGATACATTTCAAAAGCTAGTGGAAAAAATGAAATAAAATTATTCTGCTTTTGCCACGGAATGGCAATTGTGATAATTGTCAAAAGCTAAGAGTGGCAAAAGTGAAATGTCAAAATCTAGAATGGTTTAAGGAAAATTGGCAAAATCTAGAGTGGCAAAAACAAAGTTTTCCCATCTTTCTTTGTGTCCAGCTAAAACTTCATACCCATAAATATTGCGTGAGTGTTAGCAATTGTGAAAGACTAAATGATAGTTGAGTATGTGGACTTGCTGAAAAGCTCTTATATTGACTCTTTTCGATGTTATGATAAATTGCAATTGCTTCAATGACTGATATTATAGTTTGTTAGTTCTCAATGAAGTTTATGATTCATACTTGAAATTGTGATTGAATTGTTACTTTAGCATAAGAGATCATATGACAATATATGTATATGTTGTTGTTCTAAGAATGATCATGATGCCCTCATGTCCGTATTTTATTTTTATCGACACCTCTCTCTCTAAACATGTGGACATATTTTTTGATTTAGGCTTTCGCTTGAGGACAAACAAGGTCTAAGCTTGGGGAGTTGATACGTCCATTTTGCATCATGCTTTTATATCAATATTTATTGCATTATGGGCTGTTATTACACATTATGTCACAATACTTATGCCTATTCTCTCTTATTTTACAAGGTTTACATGAAGAGGGGGAATGCCGACAGCTGGAATTCTGGGCTAGAAAAGGAGCAAATATTAGAGACCTATTATGCACATCTCCAAAAGTCCTGAAACTTCAGGGGAGCACGTTTCAGAATATATAAAAAATATTGGGCGAAAGAAGTACCAGAGGGGGGCCACCCACCGTCCACGAGGGTGGGGGGCGCGCCCTACCCCCCTGGGCGGGCCCCCTGCCTCATGGGCCCCCTGACAGCCCTATGATGCCCATCTTTGGCTATATGTAGTCTTTCATGGAGAAAAAAAATCATAAGAAAGCTTTCGGGATGAAACTCCGCCTCCACGAGGCGGAACCAATCTAGGGCTCCGGCGGAGCTATTCTGCCAGGGAAACTTTCCTCCAGGAGGGGGAAATCATCACCATCGTTGTCGGTGTCCGGCGGATCTCGGGTAGGGGGTCCTGAACTGTGTGTCTAGGCGGATGGTAATAGGAGGCGGGGGACACGATGTTTACCTAGGTTCGAGCCCTCTTGATGGAGGTAATACCCTACGTCCTGCTTGATTGTTCTTGATAATATGAGTAGTACAAGAGTTGATCTACCACGAGATCAAAGAGGCTAAACCCTAGAAGCTAGTCTTTGGTATGATTGTTGTTCTCGGTCCTACGGACTAAACCCTCCGGTTTATATAGTCACCGGAGGGGGCTAGGGTTACACAAAGTCGGTTACAAGGAAGGAGATCTATATATCCGTATTGCCAAGCTTGCCTTCCACGCCAAGGAGAGTCCCATCTGGACACGGGACGAAGTCTTCAATCTTGTATCTTCATAGTCCAACAGTCCGGCCAAAGGATATAATCCGGCTATCTGGATACCCCCTAATCCAGGACTCCCTCAGTATCCCCTGAACCAGGCTTCAATGACGATGAGTCTGGCGCACAGATTGTCTTTGGCATTGCTAGGAGGGTTCCTCCTCCGAATACTTCATAGAAGATTTTGAACACGAGGATCGTGTCCGACTCTGCAAAACAAGTTCCACATACAACCGTAGAGAGAATAATATTTTTACAAATCTAATCTGCCGACGCATTCCATAGTGTGACATCACACCACAGCCAGGTCACCATTCGAATCGTTTTTCACAACCAACCTCTGTGTGCTTTGCGAGGCGGTCTCCTTGGCACGTCTTGTCGAAGCAGAGATCGTGTCCCCTTATTATGGGATTCCCATCAATACGGACGTGGGTAACCCAACCGCGCCATCAATTATGGCGCTTGGGGGATAAGCGAGTTTTACCAGGCTGGTGGGGGCGCATAGTTTCGTCTGCCCTTATAAAGGGATAAGGGTTCACCTTTTTCTACCTACGCCTTCTTCCTCCTTGCTCATCCATTCTCGCGCACTCGAGCTCCAGCGCCCAAGTCCACATCCTTCTCCTCAACCCTCTCTAAACATGTATGGAGTGGGAGGCAAGTGGATGGTCTCCTCCATTACGGAGGGAGACATCAAAATGCTATGCGGGGTCAGATACTTAGCCGCGGATATTGCGCACTGGCTGCCAGCCGCGGGGCAGATCGTCCCTACCCTAGAACCTTACGAAAGGGTGGTTTTCCTCACCCACTTTGTCTGCGGACTGGGGTTTCCCCTCCATCCATTCGTCCGCGGCCTTATGTTCTATTATGGTCTAGACTTCCATGATCTAGCTTCGAATTTCATCCTCAACATCTCGGCGTTCATCTCGTGTGCGAGGCTTTCCTCCGCGTCCGGCCCCACTTGGGCCTGTGGCTGAAGACCTTCAATGTCAAACCGAAGGTAGTAGGCGGCCAACAAGCGGAATGCGGCGGAGCCATGGTGGGCAAAATGCCCAACGTTACATGGCTTGAGGGCTCCTACGTGGAGACCATAAAGGGGTGGCAATCGGGGTGCTTCTACATCACCGAGCCGCGCGACACCAACTGGGTGGCGGCCCCCGACTATCGATCCGGAATCCCCACGCGGCTCACTTCGTGGAAGGAGAAGGGCCTATCCTGGGGCTCATCGGTGGAGCTGGACGGACTCCAGAAGTGTATCTAGAACATGATAGGCAAGAAACTCAAGCTTGTCAACATAGTCCAGGTCATGCTCTTCCGCTGGATCCTCCTGTGTCAACAACGGGCTTTCAACTTATGGGAGTTCGACCTGGCCCAGCACCAGACTCTACGCGAGCTCTTCAACACGACGCATAAGGACGTCTGGAAGGTGATGTTCAAGGGCGCCGAGGTCCACCTCCCCTTATCGAGGACCGCGGGATAAGTGTGACGCGCCCTGTGAATCCGGTAAGTTCTGTATACCTCGTAGGGTATTTATTTTCCATAGTTTAACCATGTGTGGGGTCTGAGCTCCCATGCCTTTGACAGGACTGGGTGGAGACATCGGAGCAGATTGACTATCCGACCCCTCTGCCCGAAGATCCTGCAGACGCTCTCCTGACGGAGATGCGGACTCCGGCTCCTTATGAGGTGCCGGAGAAGAAGATCAAGAAGAAGGCCACGGGAACCCGAAAGAGTTCCCGGCGCCAGGTGGTATTGGACTCATCGTCCGATAACTCCGAGACGCACTCCTCCCGTGAAAACGAGGAGGAGGAAGATGACGGTTCTCCCCCTCCAGCCGGGGGAGACAGGAAAAGGAAGGCCGCCCCAACCGGGGAGGCCGGAGGGTCCAAGAAGGGAAGGACTCTCCTTCCCGACTGTTCCACCACCGCCGCCGACAGCGAAGACGAGTGGTTACTCAGGGCCAAGCCCCTGCGAAGTCGTAACTATTCGGATACTAGAGTAACTCATAGCATACTTTTATTGCACTGCTTCTCCTAACGTCTAATATGATCATGCAGTCCGCCCCGAGCCCGCATCGATGTATCCTCGTCGGACGGTTCCTTGGACTCGTCGGATATGAATAGCGAGTCACTTCCAACCGCCTCCTCTCCTCGCCCTACGTACAATGTCGAGGTATTGTCTCAAGGGGCACCGAACGGAGGGGAGGTAGTCCTGGAGGCGCCTCAAGGCGACCTTCCGGACTCCAGGCGCCAAGGGAGCAAGACTCCCAAGGGCTCCAAGTTCGGCCCTCAGCCAAACACCGCGCCGGAACCTCCAGTGGTTCTGGACTCCGGCAGGCGGTGCCCTGCCAAGAGGGGCACGCCGCCCGTGCCAGTGACCTCTGTCTATCCAGAGGCACCGGACAACCTGCTGGGAGCGCTTCGCGGTGCTTCCAGCGACGAAGAGCACCGCACTATTATGAGTGCGGTGATCAAGAAGGTTCAGTCCGCCAAGAGCGGACTGACTGAAGCCTGTGCCAGCCTTCTAACAGGCTTTGAGGTAAGTATTTAAAATATAGGAAAATATTACCGCATAGACAGTAGCCCCTAATGCTCTGTTTGGTGTTCACAAAGAAATGACAAATAGAGGATCAAATAATATCTGCAGGAGTCTAATACAAGTATGTCTATATGCGTATGCAGGCTTCGCTGTTGACCTCTGCCGCACTGACTGCGGAGGTCACCACACTGAAGCAGCACCTCGAGCGGTCCAAGAAAGAACTTGGCCTTGCCAAGAGGCAGCTCGAGGAGAACAAAGGTAAGTAATACCTTGTCAAAATAGTTATTTGGATCACGGAGCACCCTATATAGGGCCTGATGGATGTTCCCGAACTTGCCAAACCAGCGGCTAAAAGAAAGAAAGAAAACCAGACACTAGGCCACGAACTGCCCACACTCCACCCGACCCCCTTCCCCCTGATCCCCTCGCGCGGCGGCGACCTCCCAGATCCCGCCGTCACGCAACCTCCTGGCGTCGCCTCCCCCGCCTCCTCCTGGTACCAGCGCCGCCGACCTGCCTCCTCCCGGCGCGCCGCCGACCTCGCGCCGCCCCAACCGCCACCGCCTCCTCCCAGCGCGCTGCCGCCCTCGCCCCGCCCCAACCGACGCCGCCTCCTCCGGGTGCGCCACCGCCCCTGCACTGCCGCAATGGCCGCCACCGACCTGCCTCCCCGGACCCGCCACCACGCGGCAGCCAGCTCCCCGCCAAATCACGTCGCGCGCCGCCATACCCACCCTCCCGCCGGCGTCAGCAGACCAATCCAGCCTGCGCTTCCACGGACGACCTCCTCCCCGCCAGGCGCGACACCAACGCCGGGATCTCCAGCACCGGCCGTCTCCTGCCGCGGATTGGGCCGTCACCATCCCCGGTGGATCCCTGGCCACCCCGAAGGCATCCACACGCGTCCACACCACCTTCGCTGACCGCCGCCACCAAGCTCCAGATGCATCGCCGCCCCTGGTGGATCTACAACTCCTCTCCGCCCCCAGCAAGGCTCCCCCTATCACAATGCAGCTTCCTCCCGTCAGCGGCCCAATTGCCATTGCCTCCAGTGTGGCGCCTCGCCCCCTGGTTCCTGTGTTTCCGGGCATGTGCGGCCGTTCAACAAACCCGCCTGGTGCAGTCCAAGTCTAATGCTCCTTGCTACTGCTGCCTATATCTTATCATATGGCCAAACATGTGAAAATGTTTTTCTCTTGTGTACAAACAGCGATGGTTTTGTTATCTTTTGTGTGTTGGTTTGATTTTTGTGAGAAGTTCACACTAATATAACAACATGTCGTTGTATGAGTAGACACACGACAATATCATTTTTCAGAAACTTTTAGAAAAAAACTACATACAGAAGTTCATGTTTCAGATATTCTAAAGTTCAAGTGTACTACATATAGAAGAAAATCATCAATGAAAAAAAGGACCACTTAGGACATTTCACCGACAACAACAAAAATACCTATAATGTCGCGATACAAAAAAAACCTTCACACGGTATATAACATAGTAAGTTCATAGAAAAGTGGAAAGGCTATAATTTTATTTTATAAGTTTCACCAATTCTAAAAATACCTAGAAGTTCAAATTTTAATAATGGGGTGGTTCGATGTTTATTACAAACCTGTGATTTTCCCCGTTACTATAGAATAAACCAAGAACTTCAATTTTTTTCTTCAAAAAACGGTTCAAGAGTTATAACAAAAAATGGATTATTAACGTTTCTAGTAAAACTATAGGTTGGAGTGGTTCAGTGTTTACCTTAAACTCGGATTGTTAACGCTACTAAGAAATAAAATCAAGAAGTTCAGAAAAATATATAAAAAGTAGACTTTCCTCGATACTAACAAATTTCACCCATTTCCAAAAAATACTTTGAAGTTCAAATTAAAAAAGCGGAGTGGTTTTATATTTATTATAAACCAAGAATTTTTCCATTACTAAGAGAAATCAAACACAAGAAAGTCCAAAATTAAAAAAAGGAGTAGTTTGATGTCTGTAAAAAATTCATTCTAAAAACCTAGAGGCTCAATTTTAAATAACAGATAAGTTTAGTGTTTCTAACAAAACCAAGAAGTTTGAATTTAAAAAATAGGGAAGTCCGAAGTTTATTAAGAAAACAAAAAAAATCTCCATTTCTAAAACCGGGAGAGAATACTTCATCGTTTCTAAATTAAAAACAAGAAGTTCAATATTTTTAAATATAGGAGTTCAAAATTCATAAAAACAAAATATTTTAACTTTTTCTAAATAAAAAAATTGTAGAAGTTCAAATTTAAAAAACGAACCGGTTCAATATTTATTACAAAACTAGGATTTTTTCGTTACTAAAAGAAATCATCAAGAAGTACACATTACAAAAATAGAGAAGTTCAATATAAATAAAAAACTTTGATTTTCCTTGTACTAAATAATAAACCAAGAAGTTCAATTTTAAAAAAATAAAGCAGTTCAATATTTATTACAAAAACTTGATTTTTTTCCGTTACTAACGAAGAAACCAAGAAGTACAGTTCAGAATAACCAAGAAGTTGTGGAGATGTTTATTACATTTCTAAAAAATACACAATGAAGCTAAAATAAAAAGGTAGAGCGGATCAATGTCTATAATATAACCCAGATATTTTCACGTAACCGAGAGAAGCTTAGGTTGATAAGTGCCAGAAGTTCACATATTACACGGTGTGCATTTTGTATGAAAAAAGAAAAAAAAAGTAAAGACTAAAAAATTTGTTGCTAGAAATTCAATTTCTCTGTCCGGGGAAATTCAAAAATTCTTGCGAGAGAGGTTCACCTTGTATTTCCATGTTCGATTTTTTCCGTATAAAAATCGAATACAATTCTTTACTCAAAAATATGAAAAGGTGAAGTTCAAATTGAAAGAACAGAGAAGTTCGGAGTTTATTAAAACATAGGATTTACCTGTTAAAAAACACAAGCTATTTTTTGCACTTTTAAAAACAACTCATATACGGAAAAAATGGTTGCTAGAAGTTCAAGTGCTCGGCGAGGAAAAGTTTAAAAAATTCTTGTGAGAGAGCTTCACCGTGTATTTAGATGTCGAAAATACAAAAAAACTATATGTTGTTTTTTGTGTTTTAAAATAATTCTCTCAAACCAGAGAGAAGTTCAGAGTGATAACGATCGGAAGTTCACGTACTACATGGTGTGTATTTCATATAATAAAAATACAATAAAGTGAAACTGAGTGAAGTTCAAACAGACATGTCCCAGAAGTTGAACTACTTCACGCGGTGCAAAAAACAACACGTCAAAAAACCGCACGTCAAAAACAGAGTGAAGTTCAAACAAACATACCCAGAAGTTCTACTACTTCACACAGTGCATTTTCGTTCGCGATGAATGCATAAATCATGATCTCGCCATTTTTTAATTTACCTCAAAACGACAGGAATATTATTTGTGTAAGTTCAAGTCCTCGGTCGGAGAAAGTTAAAAAATTATTGTGAGAGACGTTTGTACAAAAGGAATATTATTTGTGTAACACTAATGAATGGATGAGAAAATTACAAAGAAAAATACGTCACAGAAGTTCAATGTGAAAACAGCAGGAAGTTCAACTACTACGCTGAATGAATTTTAGATGAAAAACTTTTAAAATCATCGCGAGTATGAAAAGATGATCAACACGGGAAACTTGCGTGCTTATAGCAGCTTTCCATCGGTATATCACCTGCTCAATTCCGGTGAATGGATGGAGAGTTACTAGCAGTGGATGGAGACCTACGAGCAAAAAAATCATGTGAAAACAGAGTGAAGTTCAAGTGCACGCGCCGAGAAGTTCAGGTTCTTCACGCAGTGCATTTTCGAAGAATCTGTTTCGCGATAAAGGCAGAACACATGATCCCGCCATTTTAGAAATTACTTGGAAACGGCTAGGAATCAGAGAAAACCATCAACATGAAAAAGTTTCGCATTTTCTGTACCTTTTCAGCGGTATATTATTTGCCCCATTCCGATAAAGTTTGTAGAAATTACGGTGAAAATACGTTTTTCGACATTTTCGAAACTAACTTAAAACCGTAAAGAATTGGGAGAAACAATACGTACCGAAAAGTTTTGCATTTGTTCAAGCTTTCCAACGCCATATCATTTGCTGCATTCAGACGCACGGTTAAAAAATTAGCTCGAAAATACGAACTCGGTAGGACTTGGACCATTTTCTAAATTACTCTTAAACCATTCAAAATTAGAAAAAAACTTTCAAGATGAGAAAGTAGCGCATTTTCATAAGCTTTCCAACGCCATATCATATGCCTCCATTGGATTAGCCATTTAGAAATGACATCGAAAAAACGAACTCAGCGGTTCGGTTTACGAAATTTTACGTTTTTTCAAATTACTCTTTAACCATAGGGAATTAGAGAAAACTTTCAACATGTGGAAGGAGCGGTTTTGCAGCAGCTTTCCAACGCCATATTATATGCCTCATTCCAATAAACGGTTTAGAAATGCGATCGAAAATACGATTCACGTTTTTTGTGCAAAGAAAAAACGGTTTTCAAAACTGCTCTTAAACCACTTATATTTTGCCAAAAATTTAATTTCGGTCATGATATTGGTGTCCATAGCTTTGCAATGGTATATCGCAAGCCCCATTTGGGCAATGTTGACGGAAGTTCAACCTAGTTCACAGGGAAGTTCAACGTACTACTAGCGGGGCAGGTCAGGTTGTGATCAGAATATTATTCTGATCCCGTGATCAGAATAGTGTTTATCTATCTATCTATCTATCTATATATATATAAGATGTGGTTGCAAAATGATAGTATCATCATGGATGTGCCAGGGGCCACGACCGAAGTGGCGACCCTGAAGCGAACGCTGTCCGAGCTGAAACAAAGCGGCCGAGGAGCGCACCGAGCGGGAGAAACAAGAGGCACGGGTGGGCGAGGTGCAGCAAGAGCTCCAGGCTCTCGTGAAGAAGCACGAGATATTGGAGCTTGACTCGAAGACGCGAGAGTTCACGCTTGCCGCGGCCCTCGAGAGCACAAAGCATGCCAAGGCTGAAGCCCAAAAGGCCCTCCAGGAAATTGAGGCGATGAGGAAGATAGTGGCGGGTAAGGCATTCATTATGCAAAGCAAGCATGTGAAAGTAAATTACTTGTTACTTACCCAAGTCCGGAGCTCTCCAGGAGCATTCGCAGATTTGCCCCGCAGTGTGTCGGATGCCGCAAAGTACTACCAGGCCGAGGAGGGAAGCTCGATGGAGAAGTTGTTTTGGTCTCAATATACTGGGACCGAACACCCGATGCCTGTGAGCGACCAGCTGAAGCAACTGGTCGAGCTGCACAAGGCGGCCGAACAGGCCATGAGGGGCCTTATAGTCCGGATGTGGCCTGGCGACTCCCTTCTCGACAGCTACTTCGGCCTGGTGAGGCGGCTTGTGGATGCCTGCCCACGGCTAGAATTCATAAAGCAGTCCGTCTGCATCGAAGGTGCACGCCGGGCTTTTGCCCGTGCGAAGGTGCACTGGGCCAAGATGGATGCCGAGAAGCTGGTGAAGGAGGGGCCGCCATAGCGCAAGGAGCATCGCCACCCTGAAATGTATTATGAGGGTGTCCTGAAGGGTGCCCGTCTTGTGGCGGATGAGTGTGCGAATGATGTAATTTTTGAATGAACTTGCTCGTGTGATCCTGTATTATGAAAACTTGTTCATGTGTGCTATGCAACGCTTGTTTGAATTTAAAATATTACCTTCTGTGCGGCTGTTTATCAAATCTGAGAGATGGCCAGTCGTCGGCTTCTGCCCCCATGCCACGAGTGCTGGGGTGTCCGGGATAAATCCGAGCACTCTTTTCCCCATTGTTGGGTCCTTGGAGGGAGGTGCTCAGCACAACGAACAAGGCAATCGGACTATAATGCTTTATCACTCTCACTTAGCCATAGAAGTCTACAATTTTAACTTTTGGCGAAGCCCCTAGTATTTGGAAGGCCGAATTCGGGGCGCTATACACGCCTAAGCCGGACAAAGCCGACTCCTCGCCCTAAGCGGCATAAGTCTTTAGGGACTCGAGACCTCTCGAACAGCGACCAGCTCTCGCCTTATCATGACAGTCAGTTTTAGCTTTCTCTATTGAGGTGCTTGCCCAGATGAACCGGGGCACAATCGCAGTAGTTCTCCAAGTGCTACCTTAGCTGATATAGCGGAACGTAAGGTACCAAAACATGGGAGCCGGGCAAACCCAACTATTGACCCAAGACATGATTCGGAGCTGATGCATATAATGCTATAAGTTCGGGGTGCCGCACTGTCAAAAGTGTTCAGACTTCTCACGCCGCATTATGGGGTACGCTTAAGCCCCTGACATATTGGCCGTACCAGAGTGTACGGGTGCTGAATGTCATGAATGAACATATATATATAAAAGAATAGAGAATGCGGTAATAGTCTAGTGCTATGCATTGTTTATTCAAAAAGGTGCATCGAAGCAGAATGATACAAGTAGTGCGATAAGCAAAAAGTAGGACTATTTGACATGTCCCCTGCAAGGCAAGCTGAGGAATGGTATTTAAAGCAGGTATTTCACTCGTTATCAGAGACCACCTGGGAGTTCCATGGTGCGACGTAGTTTTCTGCCTCCTTGGTTGTTGTATCGTGTGTCTGGCAATCGTACTGCCGGACGGGGTTTCTAGAGAGTAAAGTCCTGAAAGAGAGAAAAAATAACAAAGCGGGAAGCCCCTAGTGCGGTTGAGCCGCGTTTTGGGGCGTGCCATAGTCGTGCCCCCACCTATGCCCATGGTATTTTCAATGCGTAATTATGTACGCGTGGCACGGATTTCGCCGTTTGGCTGGGACTGGGGTGGGGGCCGCATTGCTATGCGAGCTCGGAACGTGCCAGGCAGTCTTGTTGCAGATTACTCTGGGCGCGCTTGACGGTGTCCGGGTGTTTAATCACCAAACTGGTGGATTGCCTGAAGAGGCTGCTTTGTGCTTCTGCTGCGAGGGCTGCAGTGTGCTCCTCCGTGCGGAGAGAGTGCTCTGTGTTTCCATTGACTGTGATGACCCCCCGAGGTCCTGGCATCTTGAGCTTGAGGTACCACATTGAATCTCGCAAATGCGGTTCGCCCGAGCAGTGCATGATAGCCACTGCGGAACGGGACTATATCAAAGATTAACTCCCTGCTTCGGAAGTTATCCGGGGATCCGAAGACCATTTCCAGTGTGACTGAGCCTGTGCAATGGACCTCTACACCTGGTATGATGCCTTTGAAGGTCGTTTTTGTGGGTTTGATCCTTGAGGGGTCTATACCCATTTTGCGCACTGTGTCCTGATAAAGCAGGTTCAGGCTGTTGCCACCATCCATAAGGACTCGAGTGAGGTGAAATCCGTCGATGATTGGGTCTAGGACCAGTGCGGCGAATCCGCCATGACGGGTACTAGTGGGGTGGTCCCTGCGATCGAAGGTGATCGGACAGGAGGACCATGGGTTGAACTTTGGGGCGACTGGCTCCAATGCATATACGTCCCTTAGCGCACGCTTCTCCTCCCTCTTGGGGATGTTGGTTGCGTATATCATGTTCACCATCCGCACTTGTGGGGGGAACCTCTTCTGTCCTCCTGTGTTCGGCGGCCGGGGCTCCTCCTCGTCATCACTATGTAAACCCTTATCTTTGTTTTCGGCATTTAACTTGCCAGCCTGCTTGAACACCCAACATTCCCTGTTGGTGTGGTTGGCTGGCTTGTCGGGGGTGCCGTGTATTTGACACGAGCGATCGATTATATAGTCCATACTGGACGGGCCCGGAGTGCTTCTTTTGATTGGCTTTTTCCACTGACCGGGTTTAGAGCCCCTGAATCCGGCATTGAGTGCCGTATCCTCGGTATTGTCGCTGTTGATGCGATGCTTGTGTTTGTTGCGACGTGACTTGCCATTGATATCCTTGGTATCGGAAGTACCATGGTTCTTTGATATGTTATTGCTTCGAGCCAGCCAGCTGTCCTCTCCCGCGCAAAAGCGGGTCATGAGTGTCGTGAGGGCTGCCATAGATTTCGGCTTTTCCTCGCCAAGGTGCCGGGCGAGCCACTGATCACGGATGTTGTGCTTAAAAGCTGCTAGGGCCTCTGCATCTGAACCGTGTCCAGAATTGCCTGGCCAATTCCTCTGGCTGCTGAATTATGTGGCTCAAGTCATCGACATCTGGTGGTCGCACATAAGTGCTCTGGAAGTTGTCGAGGAATGCGGCCTCCAGATGTTCCCAATGGCCAATGGATTCTGCTGGTAGGCTGTTGAGCCAATGCCGAGCTGGTCCTTTGAGTTTGAGTGGGAGGTATTTGATGGCGTGTAGATCATCACCGTGGGCCAAGTGGATGTGTAGGAGGAAGTCCTCGATCCATACTGCAGGATCTGTTGTGCCGTCGTATGATTCGATATTTACGGGTTTGAAACCCTCTGGGATTTGGTGATCCATTACTTCGTCTGTGAAGCATAGGGGGTGTGCGGCGCCTCTGTACTGGGCTATATCGCGACGCAACTCAAATGAGTCTTGTCCGCTGTGTTCGGCCCGGCCAGATTTACTTTTACTGTATCCGGTGTGACGGTTATCGTCTCGCGTAGTGGCGCGCCCTCGTGATCCGTAGATCGATTTTGCGTGTTTTGCTTTGTCCTCCAATACGTCTCGCAGGTCTAGCGTGTTTCCCCGTGCCTTGACATTTTTATTTGAGCGGCATTGGGGTGCGGGCTGAGCTTTTGGCTGAAATGCCTCTCTGTCGCGGCCATGAGGTGGCCGATCAGCCGCATCATATGCTGGAGATGTAGGTTTTAATGCTTCCTCCTCTAGTCGGGGTAGCAACCTACGCTTTGGGTAACTCTTGGAGGGGCGTTCGAGTTCATGTTCCTCGGCCGCAAGGATTTCAGTCCATCTGTCAGCTAGCAAATCTTGATCAGCTCGAAGCTGCTGTTGCTTTTTCTGAAGGCTATTTGCCGTGGCTATAAGCCAGCTCTTGAAGCGCTCTTGCTTGACGGGATCCTCAGGCACAACAAATTCGTCATTGTCGAAGCTTGCCTCGTCTTCGGAGGGAGGCATGTAATTATCATCCTCCGCCTCTCCATCTGCCGCTCTCTCGGGAGGGCTGGCTTCTCCATCCTCCTGCTCTAAATCTTGCTGGAGGGGATTGTCGTCATCTTCGGCACTGTTCGGAGTGCTATTATCTCCTGTGTCGATATCACCACTTTTGCCTTGGCGAGACTTAGAGCGGCGCCGCTGACGTCGGCGCTTGGGTTGCTTCTTGGAGGGGTCATCCTCCGCTGTCCCGTCACCATTGCCTTCTTTGGGTGTGTCCACCATATATATATATCATATGATGAGGTGGCTGTCCAGTGCCCTGTGGGCAGTGGTTCTTGTTCGTCTCCTGCAGCGTCATCCATACCATCGATGTCTTCGGAGTCGAAGTCGAGCATGTCGGTCAAATTGTCGACAGTGGCTACTAAGTGGGTGGTGGGTGGGCGGCAAATTTCTTTGTCATCCGCATCCCAATCCTGCCGGACATAGTTTGGCTAGGACTCTCCTGACAAGGAGAGAGACCATAATGAGTTCAGTATGTCGCCGAAGGGCGAGTGCTGAAGGATATCCGCGGAGGTAACTCCATAATCGGCGCCCAGTCGGATTCGATAGGCACGGGCGCAGGCGGTTCGGAGTCCGTGGCCGGGGAAGAATCTGGCAGTTTGGCGTCACGGCTCTCGTGAAGGGTAAGTTCGATACTCGGCTCGATCGCCGCTGAGAATGCGGCCTTCGTGGCGAGGTCTATCCACCCGTCCATGGATGGCGCAATTGGCTCCGAATTGAGGGTCGCAGCGGTTGCCGGTGCGGTCTCCTGAGCACTGTCCGATGGTAGAGCTAAATCATGCTCATCGTGACCATGCGGCGCACTCGGCAGGGGCTTGAATCCGTCGAAGATCAAGTCTCCACGGATGTCGGTCGTGTAGTTTAAGCTTCCAAACCTGACCTGGTGGCCAGGGGCGTAACTCTCGATCTGCACTAGATGGCCAAGCGAGTTGGCCCGCAGTGCGAAGCCGCCGAATACGATGATCTATCCGGGGAGAAAAGTCTCACCCTGGACTGCATTGCTATCGATGATCGAAGGAGCCATCAAGCCTGACGATGTCGACACAGAGGAACTCTCAATGAAAGCACCAATGTCGGTATCAAAACCAGCGGATCTCGGGTAGGGGGTCCCGAACTGTGCGTCTAGGCGGATGGTAACAGGAGGCGGGGGACACGATGTTTACCCAGGTTCGGGCCCTCTTGATGGAGGTAATACCCTACGTCCTGCTTGATTGTTCTTGATAATATGAGTAGTACAAGAGTTGATCTACCACGAGATCAAAGAGGCTAAACCCTAGAAGCTAGCCTATGGTATGATTGTTGTTCTCGGTCCTACAGACTAAACCATCCGGTTTATATAGACACCGGAGGGGGCTAGGGTTACACAGAGTCGGTTAGAAGGAAGGAGATCTATATATCCGTATTGCCAAGCTTGCCTTCCACGCCAAGGAGAGTCCCATCCAGACACGGGACGAAGTCTTCAATCCTGTACCTTCATAGTCCAACCGTCCGGCCAAAGGATATAATCCGGCTATCCGGATACCCCCTAATCCAGGACTCCCACAATCTTCATCACCAACGATCCTCTCATCGGGAGAGGGTCAATCTCCATCAACATCTTCACCAGTACCATCTCACCTCAAACCCTAGTTCATCTCTTGTATCCAATCTTTGTCCCAAAGCCTCAGATTGGTACCTGTGGGTTGCTAGTAGTGTTGATTACTCCTTGTAGTTGATGCTAGTTGGTTTACTTGGTGGAAGATCATATATTCAGATCCATTATTCATATTAATACCCCCATGATTATGAACATGAATATGCTTTGTGAGTAGTTTCGCTTGTTCCTAAGGACATGGGAGAAGTCTTGCTATAAGTAGTCTTTCCTCTGAGGACATGGGAATATGCTTTCGTTCGATATTTTGATGAGATGTATGTTGTCTTTCCTCTAGTGGTGTCATGTGAATGTAGACTACATGACACTTCACCATTGTTTGGGCCTAGGGGAAGGCATTGGGAAGTAATAAGTAGATTATGGGTTGCTAGAGTGACAGAAGCTTAAACCCTAGTTTATGCGTTGCTTCGTAAGGGGCTGATTTGGATCCATATGTTTCATGCTATGATTATGTTTACCTTAATACTTCTGTTGTAGTTGCGGATGCTTGCAATAGGGGTTAATCATAAGTGTGATGCTTGTACAAGGAAGGATAGTACCCAAGCACTGGTCCACCCACATATCAAATTATCAAAGTACCGAACGCGAATCATATGAACATGATGAAAACTAACTTGACGATTATTCCCATGTGTCCTGTAACATCCCAAAATTCTAAATTTTGGAATGTTATAATAAATAGATAGACTTGATGGATTGTTTGATTGATTGACTGAAAGTGAGTGAAATTCGAAACTTTTTGAAAGTTAAATGAGAGGGAATAAAAGGACTTTCCCAAACTTTCATATTTGCTTTCTGATCTCCATGAATTCAAATTCTTTTCAAATACAAAACCCTTGAGCAAAGATGATATGACTTATTCCATTTAAATTAAATGAAAGGGTATTTGAAAACAATTGAATTTCATTTGGAAATATTTCCAATTCTGAAACTTTATGCAACACAATGATTTTCATGAGAGAAGATAAAATGACTTCTTCAAATTATATGAAATATGAGTTGGGAGTTTCAAAGAGTTAAATTCAAAGTTTTTTTTGAATTTATTTTTTTCAATTTGGGTTATTTGAGTTATATTCAAATTTTTTTCTCCAAAAATAAAATACATGGAAAATAGGGTAACATGATTCCCTACATTAGAAAATTGGAGAAAAATTTATTTGAAATCATTTTGGTATTTTTAAAATGATTGTTGTTGGATTTTAATAGACCAGTAGCACTGTTTGAATTATTAGAATTTATGTGTATTTTATTTAATGCAAGAAAAATGTTCATGTCGTAGAAAATCTTTTTCTGAAAATTTTGATATATTATATGCCTATTTACTATTTGTATTTCTTTTGTTTTATTTCTTTTTGTTTGTCTGTCAAAAAAAAGAGGTTAAAAAAACTGTTCAGCCTCACCGACTGGGCCGGCCTAGCATCTCGCCAGGCCGCGGCCCAGCTTCCAACTGCCCCGTGTTCGAGCTCGGGACGAAGTCCCGAGCGTGGCCGACTCCGTCGCCGCCGTCGAGTCCCGGCCGGGCACGCCTCCCCTTGCCCCTCCTCCAAGCTTCTCGCCGCCCCTTCCCCCCCTATAAATCCGGAGCCCCGGGACCCCGACCCCCTTTTCTCTCCTCTTCCTTAGCCGCCGCACTCCGCCGCCGGAGTTGCGAGCTCCGCCGGAGATCCGTCGCCTCGTCCCGCGCTCCACCGCCACCCTCGACCGCCGCCGACGCCACCACTGCAACCGCCGCTCCATGCCGCCCCTCCCCGTGCTCTTCGCTGCCTCCCGCGACGCCCGGAGCCGCCGCTCCGGCCGAGACCGAAGCCGCTGCCATCGTCCTCCCCGACTCCGGTGATCGCCGCGGTAACCGCCGCCTCCCGTTCGTTGGATCTGGATCCAACGATCCAGATCTTTCTGTTTTTTTTGTTTCATTTTGTTTTTTTAGAGAACGTTCGCTGGTTAGGTATAGAAAATGAACGTTCGCCTTTTAGTTTTTTTCTTTTTCTGTTATTTCGGCCAGGGACCCGTTTGTGAATAACTTATTTGCAGAATAGCCCCTATTCTTCAAACAAGCATAACTTTTTGCTCGTTATTCCAAATCCAACGAAACCAACGCTCACGTCTTCATTACGATCTCCTCTATCCAATAATCCAACTCAAACATGTTTTTGAAAAGTTGAAAATTTGAATTAGATCAGATTTGAATTCAAACTTCGTTTGATCATAACTTGAGTTTCGTAGCTCCGTTTGAGTTGATTCTTTTTGCAAATCGAAGCTCTTGACCTAAACATTCTAATAAGGCCAAATTCACATAATTTTGGTACTATTAGAAATTGTTTTATGTTGCAAGAGTATTTGCTTGGTTTTGATGTTTCCGAATCGTCTTCTTCGTTCTTTCTGATCTTTTGAGTGATTGCTTATATGTGGTTACTATTGCTTGCTTACGATAGATTGACCGGAGTGTGACGAGTAGAACTATCAAGAGTTTTGAGTGCGAATCATCTTCATCAACATTGCAGGCAAGTTCACACTTTGATCATATCCCTTTCATATCCAGTCTTTATTGCATTAGATCAATCCTCAAACATTGCATGATTAGGATCTAATTAAATTATGGAATGGGAAGTAGATGAGGTAGTACCTATTACCTGTTTATTATAAAACCCTTGGGAGTTACTTTTACGTTATGCTTATATTGCCATGCTATGCTCGTAGACGTGGATTGGGTTTGAGAGAATTTCATGACAGATGTGAGATTGTTATTTAATGGTTCAACTTAAGGTGGGAACTTGAATACACATCTGGGTGGATTGCTAGGGGGACCCTGGGGATATACTAGTGGACTTTCCCGGACACCTCGGAATATACCAGTGTTGTCCTAGGAGATCCCGGGGATATACCGTGTGATCATCCTACGGTCCGCCACCCAGGCTCAAAGGGATCATGAGATTATTCATACTAGAAACTTCCGTGTGCAGCCACAAGCCATTATGGGCTCTGCCATAGTTGATTAAGTCGTGCGAACTCTTACAGGGTAGACTAGCAGATGTAGGGGAAAGTAGGTGCACCGGTCTATCCAACATAAGGTGCTAGCGCTTCTGAAAGGCTATGTCTCGGTCATCCATTTCTCAAACACCATGTAGTGCGAGAAAACCAACGGAGGAGATCGAGTCTTGTGGGGAAAAGTGCGCAAACCTCTGCAGAGTGTATAAACTAATCATGATTAGCCGTGTCCCCGGTTATGGACGTCTTGAGTATCTAGTTCTTGGATTATCCTGTTGATCTCATCACGTTACTTTAAATGAATATTGTTGGGTTTAATGCTGTTAATTAATTGGGATTGAGAATGCTGTCAACCATTCTCAATGTTCAACAACCACCATGATAGTTAAATAAAATTTATTCCTTTGCAGTAGGGAAAAATTGGCTTTACACAAAAACCTTATAACCATAGAGCTTTTTCCACCAGCCAAATATGCATGTAGTGATAGTCTTTATTCATCATTCTCTATGGTGTGAATTTGCCAGTACATTCAATGTACTGACCCTCTGTGGCTGCAACGTCTCATGTTGCAGGATTATCTTACGACGAGTAAGTGATAAGTTAGGGTTATGATTTCTACACTCAACTTTGCCGTTGGTGTTGATGGGAATCCATAACCTTGTTACTTCCGCTATTTTGGATTTGAGGTAATAGTATTTACATTACTTATACATGTGATTTACCTCTGTTATAAATCCTCGAGTACTGTGTGTGTCAGCATACCGATCCAGGGATGACACTTAAGCACAGAGACTTGATCCATTCGGGTCGGGTCGCTACAAGATGGTATCAGAGCACATGTTGACTATAGGACGTGACCCTAGAAGCTGGCAAGCCCATAGGAAAGATTTTCCCTACAACTTTCCTTTTCAAAAAGACCTTTTACCTCTCTTCTCTTCTGAGTTTATTCAAATATTCCCTTTTAGTGAGACCATACCCCTTTCCCCTTTGGACCACTCGAAGATTCCACTGATGAGACCACTCTAAGAAGTACAAGATATCGGACAACTGAGACCATTCGGAATGAAGAGGATTTTACCATACATTATGATAACGGAAACTACAGCTGTTGAAGACTCTGAAGACTAGGAGAATTGGAGGCTCTAGAGAATCCCCAGATTTGTATGACCTAGGAATGCTACCCTTATGGAACTTGGCAGACTATGGAAGTTTTCAATGCCCGAGATCAAGGTGTGTTGGAGAAAGACCGGAGCATGTAGAGTTAAGAACTCAAGGATTTGTCAAGGAAAACCCTAAGGCAGGAGATATCAACTATGGAGAGATAGCTCATGGAAATGACAAGAGAACAACCACAGCTATCCATGAGGTTATCGCCCGCTTATGCTATTGTCACCATGCTGAGTTAAGCATGCATATGCATGGAAGGATTAAATGGTAGAAGGCTGATGGAGCACCTATCAGCAAGATGAAGTTTTAACCTTAGCCGGTGTATCACCAGGATCTGGAGTATTACATCAAGAAGTTAAGATGGAGCCACAAGAAGCCGTATTTGAAAGGAAGCATTTCGTGAAGAACTCAGGACCCAAAAGTTGAAAGTAGCCAAGCTAGAGAAGTAAAACCTCAAGATACCGGAGAATTGTCAGGAACTGAAGGACAATATGACCATGGTTCACGTGAAGGATGTTGAAACCAGAAGTTTGAAATGCAACTCCGGAATATTAAAGGATGTCACGAGAGATTTCACGTCAACAGAGATGATCTAGCCAAAGGAGTTGAGAAGGATAAGCACGATTGGAAGAAGCCATTAGAGACATTAACAAAACTCGTAGAGTTAGACGACCTTAAAGATTTATTGACCTTTAGAAGACCAAACCCCTGTTTTGTACCTACGTTAGATGCGACATTTGTGAGCTGTCATTTGTTTGATGTTTTTTCCGACAGACACAATAAAATCTGTCTTTTCAAAACTTTTGTTTGTATTGTGTGTATCCCTCCCTATCTCTCTTATCTCACCCCAAAACCCATGGACCCAATAGAGGATGAATGGAGATGAGCTTGTATTTTCGGGACCAATGAGTCAATTGGAGACCGACCGATGGATTTAGAACATGGAGGATCATATGGAGAACAACCCTATAGTCGGAAAGGATATGGCCCAACATGCTCTTCAATGCTTTGAAAGAGGTGCTGCTACTTGGTGGAGGATGTACCAAACCATCAATGGATGGCAAGGAGTAACCACTTGGAAAGAATTTAAGTTGACTTTGCTAAAGTCTCAGTTTGTGTCCCAGAAATTGAAGCCTTATGGAAAGGATATGAAGAAACCTTGTGCATGCAAGATTTGTGGAGAAATAGGACACACCCATAAAGAACACAAGGATGAATGCCCTAAATGTGAAGGAAGTCACCCAATTGAAGAATGCCCAACTAGGCAGATTACTTGTTTCTTGTGTGAAGGGACTACCCACTATCCTGCTCAGTGTCACATTTACCCCATGGTACAACGAACCATCCAGCAGAAGAAAGAAGTAATGAAAGGAGCCCTCATGGAAATTTTAGAAGAAGCTGTGATGAAGGAAGATGTGGAGGACACACCTAAAGAGGACCCGAGTAAACCCTGCACTAAGTCATGCTATTCATGTGGAGAAGAAGGACACATCTCCCAGAATTGTTTGAATGGGGATTTAGTAGAATTCCTGACAGAGGAAGTAGAGTATGACCCACTGGAAGTAGAAGCTCTGATGGGAATGGAAAAGTCCAGAAAGAGAAGTAGATTGGATTCCAGGAAGGATCTGAGTCATGTCACCTGTTATAAGTGCAAGGAGTTAGGGCACTACCTCAACAATTGCCCAAAAAGGAAACCTCGATACTTGTCAGAAGTAATATGTTTTAGTTGTAATGGAGCAGGGCACTTTGCCAGAGAATGCCCCAAGGAGAAGGAGACTTGTGATAAATAGTTGAGTTTGTAACAGAAGAAATATAGTAGTAGTAGTAGTAGTGGGAACATTTTCCTTTAAATTGAGGTGTTGAGTTGAGGCATGTAATGGAAAAACAGGAGATTGTAATGATTTGAGAATTAATAAAGTTAGCAGTGTTGGTACTGATATGGATTTTATGAGTTGTTACTTTATGAAGAAGGATGTTGACCGTTTTCGAGGATATGAGAAATATGGTCTATGGAAGATTTGTGCATTTTAAGGGTGGTAGTACCCTATAAGAACCCTCGACTCTTGGAAAAGATAAGGATACTCCACTGAGTGGATTTCGGACAAAATGAATATGAGTTTTGTCTCGATATGTGTGATACCCCAAGAGTGTGTGGGATGAAGTTGGAGACGTCAGTTGTTTGGACCAAATGTGATCAAGGAGTCAGAAGAGAATGTTAAGTTGATTCGAGATAGACTGTAGGTAGCTCAGTCCAGGCAGAAGAGTTATGCAGACTTAAAAACGCAAGGAGGTAGTCTATGACATTGGAGACAGAGCATGTCTCGCGTGATCCCTCTGCGAGGAGTTAAACGGATTGGAGTTAAGGGACAGTTAGCCCCGAGATTTGTAGGACCATACCGAGTTTTGGAGCGTATGAGAGAAATGGCCTACAAGTTGGAATTACCCGATGTACTGTCAAGAGTTCATGATGTGTTTCACGTTTCCCAATTGAAGAAGTGCCATGCAGAGATGGCCAATACTCCCCTGTAAGGATGCTTGACCCCTGGAAAGGATAATGAAGTTCCACGGAGTGGACTTCATAGGTGCGAGTTTTATCTCGATATGTTGGATACCCCAAGAATATGAAGAGATGAAGTACTATTGGATATAAAGGAGGTATGATGTTGGAAATATGGATCAATGGAAATTCCATGATGAGTATGAGTAATCATGTCCTAGTTTGGTGCCAATAGAAGGAAGGAAGACAGTACAATTGGATGAATTTTAAGGATGTTAGGAAGTTGGAAGTTGGAACAATGATCAGTTGCCCGATGATAAGTTCAAGGACTACAAGTGATGAGATGGGCCATAACCCATAGGCCCCAGGACCTGCCAAGAAGCAAGCACATTCTTGCTAAAGGAAAAACCCTGGAAGAGGATATGCCCTTATCAATAGACGATCTTATAGGAGTAACGCAAAACCTGAGAGTTGTGAAGAAACGATAGATGTTGTTTGGCTTGCAGAATCTATGGATATATCCGAACTTCGTTCGTCGACAAGGAAAATTCTGCAATGCTTGTGAGGATGGCCGAGTGATAGAATGCGAGATTCACTAAAGCATATACAGGGTAATGATTTGGGTGCGGGATGGATTGATCATCATACCGACTTACTCTTATTATTCGCCTTGCTATATGGGATGGTAAATCTGAGTGACTTACCTATAGTGGAGAGACGATGATCAAAACCTTGTTTAAGCCTTAGAATGGTATAGGCATTTTTCCTTTGTACAAGGCAGCTTTACCAACCGTAGGTTATATGGTGAGGATCAACCCAGACCCATTTCCTGCAGGAGAAACCATAAATGGTTGACCACCATGAGATATCGATAGTTGTTTAGTAATGTCGCTAGACCCGCCAGTTAAGAAGACCCAATCTCGGAAGAACCTTACCAAGATGAAAGGATAGAGAAATTGTGGTAAGGTTATGCCACTACCGGAAGAGCCCGGATAAGGAACTATCCTGAAGATCTAAGAAGACCGACACTGTCAAGAATAAGGATGGAGTATATGAGCTTTGATAGAACCGTAACCATGTTTCTAAAGGGTGGTAGCACCGCAGACCCCCGGTGATGATTGATGGAATTTTGAGGAGACCCCCAAACCCTAACCTTTTCTTGCTAGCCTCTCCGAATCTCGAGGACGAGATTCATTTTAAGGGTGGTAGGTTTGTAACATCCCAAAATTCTAAATTTTGGAATGTTATAATAAATAGATAGACTTGATGGATTGTTTGATTGATTGACTGAAAGTGAGTGAAATTTGAAACTTTTTGAAAGTTAAATGAGAGGGAATAAAAGGACTTTCCCAAACTTCCATATTTGCTTTCTGATCTCCATGAATTCAAATTCTTTTCAAATACAAAACCCTTGAGCGAAGATGATATGACTTATTCCATTTAAATTAAATGAAAGGGTATTTGAAAACAATTGAATTTCATTTGGAAATATTTCCAATTCTGAAACTTTATGCAACTCAATGATTTTCATGAGAGAAGATAAAATGACTTCTTCAAATTATATGAAATATGAGTTGGGAGTTTCAAAGAGTTAAATTCAAAGTTTTTTTTGAATTTATTTTTTTCAATTTGGGTTATTTGAGTTATATTCAAAAAAAATTCTCCAAAAATAAAATACATGGAAAATAGGGTAACATGATTCCCTACATTAGAAAATTGGAGAAAAATTTATTTGAAATCATTTTGGTATTTTTAAAATGATTGTTGTTGGATTTTAATAGACCAGTAGCACTGTTTGAATTATTAGAATTTATGTGTATTTTATTTAATGCAAGAAAAATGTTCATGTCGTAGAAAATCTTTTTCTGAAAATTTTGATATATTATATGCCTATTTACTATTTGTATTTATTTTGTTTTATTTCTTTTTGTTTGTCTATGAAAAAAAAGAGGTTAAAAAAAACTGTTCAGCCTCACCGACTGGGCCGGCCCAGCATCTCGCCAGGCCGCGGCCCAGCTTCCAACCGCCCTGTCTTCGAGCTCGGGACGAAGTCCCGAGCGTGGCCGACTCCGCTGCCGCCGTCGAGTCCCGGCCGGGCACGCCTCCCCTTGCCCCTCCTCCAAGCTTCTCGCCGCCCCTTCCCCCCCTATAAATCCGGAGCCCCGGGACCCCGACCCCCTTTTCTCTCCTCTTCCTTAGCCGCCGCACTCCGCCGCCGGAGTTGCGAGCTCCGCCGGAGATCCGTCGCCTCGTCCCGCGCTCCACCGCCACCCTCGACAGCCGCCGATGCCACCACTGCAACCGCCGCTCCACGCCGCCCCTCCCCGTGCTCTTCGCTGCCTCCCGCGACGCCCGGAGCCGCCGCTCCGGCGGAGACCGAAGCCGCCGCCGTCGTCCTCCCCGACTCCGGTGATCGCCGCGGTAACCGCCGCCTCCCGTCCGTTGGATCTGGATCCAACGATCCAGATCTTTTTGTTTTTTTTGTTTCGTTTTGTTTTTTTAGAGAACGTTCGCTGGTGAAGTATAGAAAACGAACGTTCGCCTTTTAGTTTTTTTTTTTCTGTTATTTCGGCCAGGGACCCGTTTGTGAATAACTTATTTGCAGAATAGCCCCTGTTCTTCAAACAAGCATAACTTTTTGCTCGTTAGTCCAAATCCAACGAAACCAACGCTCACGTCTTCGTTACGATCTCCTCTATCCAGTAATCCAACTCAAACATGTTTTTGAAAAGTTTAAAATTTGAATTAGATCAGATTTGAATTCAAACTTCGTTTGATCATAACTTGAGTTTCGTAGCTCCGTTTGAGTTGATTCTTTTTGCAAATCGAAGCTCTTGACCTAAACATTCTAATAAGGCCAAATTCACATAATTTTGGTACTGTTAGAAATTGTTTTATGTTGCAAGAGTATTTTCTTGGTTTTGATGTTTCCGAATCGTCTTCTTCGTTCTTTCTGATCTTTTGAGTGATTGCTTATGTGTGGTTACTATTGCTTGCTTACGATAGATTGACCGGAGTGTGACGAGTAGAACTATCAAGAGTTTTGAGTGCGAATCATCTTCATCAACATTGCAGGCAAGTTCACACTTTGATCATATCCCTTTCATATCCAGTCTTTATTGCATTAGATCAATCCTCAAACATTGCATGATTACGATCTAATTAAATTGTGGGGTGGGAAGTAGATGAGGTAGTACCTATTACCTGTTTATTATCAAACCCTTGGGAGTTACTATTACGTTATGCTTATATTGCCATGCTATGCTCGTAGACGTGGATTGCGTTGGAGAGAATTTCATGACAGATGTGAGATTGTTATTTAATGGTTCAACTTAAGGTGGCAACTTGAATACACATCTGGGTGGATTGCTAGGGGCACCCTGGGGATATACCAGTGGACTTGCCCGGACACCTAGGGATATACCAGTGTTGTCCTAGGAGATCCCGGGGATATACCGTGTGATCATCCTACGGTCCGCCACCCGGGCTCAAAGGGATCATGAGATTATTCATACTAGAAACTTCCGTGTGCAGCCACAAGCCATTATGGGCTCTGGCATAGTTGATTAAGTTGTGCGAACTCTTACAGGGTAGACTAGCAGATGTAGGGGAAAGTAGGTGTACCGGTCTATCCAACGTAAGGTGCTAGCGCTTCTGAAAGGCTATGTCTCGGTCATCCGTTTCTCAAACACCATGTAGTGCGAGAAAACCAACGGAGGAGATCGAGTCTTGTGGGGAAAAGTGCGCAAACCTCTGCAGAGTGTATAAACTAATCATGATTAGCTATGTCCCCGGTTATGGACGTCTTGAGTATCTAGTTCTTGGATTATCCTGTTGATCTCATCACGTTACTTTAAATGAATATTGTTGGGTTTAATCATGTTACTTAATTGGGACTGAGAATGCTGTCAACCATTCTCAATGTTCAACAACCACCATGATAGTTAAATAAAATTTATTCCTTTGCAGTAGGGAAAAATTGGCTTTACGCAAAAACCTTATAACCATAGAGCTTTTTCCACCAGCCAAATATGCATGTAGTGATAGTCTTTATTCATCATTCTCTATGGTATGAATTTTCCAGTACATTCAATGTACTGACCCTCTGTGGCTGCAACGTCTCATGTTGCAGGATTATCTTACGACGAGTAAGTGATAAGTTAGGGTTACGATTTCTACACTCAACTTTGCCGTTGGTGTTGATGGGAATCCACAACCTTGTTACTTCCGCTATTTTGGATTTGAGGTAATAGTATTTACGTTACTTATACATGTGATTTACCTCTGTTATAAATCCTCGAGTACTGTGTGTCAGCATACCGATCCAGGGATGACACTTAAGCACAGAGACTTGATCCATTCGGGTCGGGTCGCTACATGTCCTCGGGAGCGCTTTCCTTTATATAAGAGTTTGTCCAGGCTTGTCCTTTGCTACAAAAAGGATTGGGCCATCTTGCTGCGCCTTATTTACTTTCATTACTTGTTACTCGTTACAAATTACCTTATCACAAAACTATCTGTTACCGATAATTTCAGTGCTCGCAGAGAATACCTTACTGAAAACTGCTTATCATTTCCTTCTGCTCCTCGTTGGGTTCGACACTCTTACTTATCGAAAAGGCTACGATAGATCCTCTACACTTGTGGGTCATCAATTAACACCCAAAGATTACTAAGGTGTGATCATGTTTTGCTTGTGAGAGAAGTTTAGTCAACAGGTCTGCCACATTCAGAGCCGTATGTATTTTGCAAATTTTCTATGTCTACAATGCTCTGCATGAGGCTACTCTAGCTAATTGCTCCCACTTTCAATATGTATCCAAATTGAGACTTAGAGTCATCCGGATCAGTGTCAAAGCTTGCATCGATGTAACCCTTTACGACGAAATTTTTGTCACCTCCATAACCAAGAAACATGTCCGTATTCCACTAAGGATAATTTCGACCGCTCTCCAGTGATTCACTCCTGGATCACTATTGTACCCTCTTGCCAAACACATGGTGAGGTACACAATAGGTCTGGCACACAACATAGCATACTTTATAGAACCTAATACTGAGGCATAGGGAATGACTTTTGATACGTCTCCAATGTATCTATAATTTTTTATTCTTCCATGCTATATTATATTCTGTTTTGGACATTGTTGGGCTTTATTATCCAACTTTATATTATTTTTGGGACTAACCTATTAACCGGAGGCCCAGCCCAGAATTGCTGTTTTTTTGCCTATTTTAGGGTTTCACAGAAAAAGAATATCAAACGGAGTCCAAATGGAATGAAACCTTCGGGAACGTGATTTTCAGAACGAACATGATCCGGAAGACTTGGACCCTACGTCAAGACATCAACCAAGAGGCCACGAGGTAGGGGGGCGCGCCTATCCCCCTGGGCACGCCCTCCACCCTCGTGGGCCCCCTGTTGCTCCACCGACGTACTCCTTCCTCCTATATATACCTATGTACCCCAAACTACCAGATACGGAGCAAAAACCCTAATTCCACTGCTGTAACTTTCTGTATCCACGAGATCCCATCTTGGGGCCTATTCCGGAGCTCTGCCCGAGGGGGCATCGATCACGGAGGGCTTCTACATCAACACCATATCCCTTCCGATGAAGTGTGGGTAGTTTACCTCAGACCTACGGGTCCATAGTTATTAGCTAGATGGCTTCTTCTCTCTTTTTGGATGTCAATACAAAGTTCCCCCCTCTCTTGTGGAGATCTATTCGATGTAATATTCTTTTGTAGTGTGTTTGTTGAGACCGATGAATTGTGGGTTTATGATCAAGTTTATCTATGAACAATATTTGAATCTTCTCTGAATTCTTTTATGTATGATTGGTTATCTTTGCAAGTCTCTTCGAATTATCAGTTTGGTTTGGCCTACTAGATTGATCTTTCTTGCAATAGGAGAAGTGCTTAGCTTTGGGTTCAATCTTGTAGTGTCCTTTCCCAGTGACAGTAGGGGCAGAAAGGCACGTATTGTATTGTTGCCATCGAGGATAACAAGATGGGGTTTATTTCATATTGCATGAGTTTATCCCTCTACATCATGTCATCTTGCTTAAAGCGTTACTCTGTTCTCTTGAACTTAATACTCTAGATGCATGCTGGATAGCGGTCGATGTGTGGAGTAATAGTAGTAGATGCAGGCAGGTGTCCGTCTACTTGTCTCGGACGTGATGCCTATATACATGATCATACCTAGATATTCTCATAACTATGCTCAATTCTGTCAATTGCTCAACGGTAATTTGTTTACCCACTGTGAATACTTATGCTCTCGAGAGAAGCCACTAGTGAAACCTATGGCCCCCGGATCTATCTTCTATCACATTAATCTTCCAATACTTAGTTATTTTTATTGCTTTTTATTTTACTTTGCATCTTTATCATAAAAATACCAAAAATATTATCTTATCATATCTATCAGATCTTACTCTCGTAAGTGACCGTGTAGGGATTGACAACCCCTTATCGCATTGGTTGCGAGGATTTATTTGTTTGCGTAGGTGCGAGGGACTCGTGCATGGCCTCCTACTGGATTGATACCTTGGTTCTCAAAAACTGAGGGAAATACTTACGCTACTTTGCTGCACCACCCTTTCCTCTTCAAGGGAAAACCAATGCAAGTGCTCAATAGGTAGCAAGAAGGATTTATGGCGCTGTTGCCGGGGAGGTCTACGCAAAAGTCAACATACCAAGTACCCATCACAACCCTTATCTCCCGCATTACATTGTTTGCCATTTGCCTCTCACTTTCCTCTCCCCCACTTCACCCTTGCCGTTTTATTCGCCCTCTCTCTCTATCCTCCCTCTCTTTCTCTATTTGCCTCTTTTTGCCCGTTTCTTGTTTGCTTGTGTGTTGGATTGCTTGCTTGTCATGATAGCTCAAGATAATACCAAATTGTGTGACTTTACCAATACCAACAACAATGATTTTATTAGCACTCCGATTGCTCCTCTTACCGATGCTGAATCTTGTGAAATTAATGCTGCTTTGCTGAATCTTGTCATGAAAGATCCGTTTTCCGGCCTTCCTAGTGAAGATGCCGCTACGCATCTAAATAGCTTCGTTGATTTGTGTGATATGCAAAAGAAGAAAGATGTGGACAATGATATTGTTAAATTGAAGCTATTTCCTTTTTCGCTTAGAGATCGTGCTAAAGCTTGGTTTTCGTCTTTGCCTTAAAATAGTATTGATTCGTGGAATAAGTGCAAAGATGCTTTTATCTCTAAGTATTTTCCTCCCGCTAAGATCATCTATCTTAGGAACGATATTATGAATTTTAAGCAACATGATCATGAACATATTGCACAAGCTTGGGAGAGGATGAAATTAATGATACATAATTGCCCTATGCATGGTTTGAATTTGTGGATGATTGTACAAAAATTTTATGCTGGATTGAATTTTGCTTCTAGAAATCTTTTAGATTCGGCTGCGGGAGGCACTTTTATGGAAATCACTTTAGGAGAAGCTACTAAACTCCTAGATAATATTATGGTTAATTATTCTCAATGGCACACTGAAAGATCTACTAATAAGAAAGTGCATGCGATAGAAGAAATTAATGTTTTGAGTGGAAAGATGGATGAACTTATGAAATTATTTGCTAATAAAAGTGTTTCTTCTGATCCCAATGATATGCCTTTGTCTACTTTGATTGAGAATAATAACGAATCTATGGATGTGAATTTTGTTGGTAGGAATAATTTTGGTAACAACGCATATAGAGGAAACTTTAACCCTAGGCCGTATCCTAGTAATTCCTCTAATAATTATGTTAATTCCTAAAACAATTCTTATGGAAATTATAATAAGATTCCCTCTTATTTTGAATCTAATATTAAAGAATTTATTACTTTGCAAAAGAATTTCAATGCTTTGATAGAAGAAAAATTGCTTAAGATTGATGAGTTGGCTAGGAACGCTGATAGAATTTCTCTTGATATTAATTCTTTGAAACTTAGATCTATTCCACCTAAGCATGATATCAATGAGTCTCTCAAATCCATGATAATTTCCATTGATGAGTGCAAAGAAAGAACCGCTAGAATGCATGCTAAGAAAGATTGCTTTATAAAAGCGTGTTCTTCTAGTTTCCATGATAATAAAGATGAAGATCTAAAAGTTATTGATGTGTCCCCTATTAAATCTTTGTTTTGCAATATGAATCTTGATAACGATGGGACTTAATATGATCCACCTTTACCTAGAAGGCGTTCCCAGAGTTCGGAGTCTTTAGATCTTGATGCTAAAATTGTTAAAAGTGGGATTGAAGAAGTCAAAACTTTAAATATTTATGAACCCACTATTTTGGATTTAAAGGAATTTAATTATGACAATTGCTCTTTGATATATTGCAGTTCCTTTTTGCAATCCGTGTTAAATTCTCCTCATGCTTATAGTCAAAATAAAGCTTTTACTAAACATATCATTGATGCTTTGATGCAATCTTATGAAGAAAAACTTGAGTTGGAAGTTTCTATCCCTAGAAAACTTTATGATGAGTGGGAACCTACTATTAAAATTAAAATTAAAGATCATGAATGCTATGCTTTGTGTGATTTGGGTGCTAGTGTTTCCACGATTCCAAAGACTTTGTGTGATTTGCTAGGTTTCCATGATTTTGATGATTGCTCTCTAAACTTGCAACTTGCGGATTCCACTATTAAGAAACCTATGGGAAGAATTAATGATGTTCTTATTGTTGCAAATAGGAATTATGTGCCCGTAGATTTTATTGTTCTTGACATAGATTGCAATCCTTCATGTCCTATTATTCTTGGTAGACCTTTCCTTAGAACGATTGGTGCAATTATTGATACGAAGGAAGGAAATATTAGATTCCAATTTCCGTTAAAGAAAGGCATGGAACACTTCCCTAGAAAGAAAATTAAATTACCTTATGAATCTATTATGAGACCCACTTATGGATTGCCTACCAAAGATGGCAACACCAAGATCTATCCTTGCGTTTTATGCCTAGCTAGGGGCGTTAAACGATAGCGCTTGTTGGGAGGAAACCCAATTTTATTTTTATTCTTTGCTTTTTGCTCCTGCTTAGTAATAAATAATTTATCTAGCCTCTGTTTTGTTTGTGTTTTTTGTGTTTAATTAGTGTTTGTGCCAAGTAGAACCGTTGGGAAGACTTGGGGAAAGTCTTGTTAATCTTTCTGTAAAAAATAGAAACTTTAGCGCTCACGAGAACTGTTGCCATTTTTATTTGGAAAGTTATATTTAGTTAATTATTTTTGAAGATGATTAATATATAAATTACTCACTTCTAGTAATTTATTTTAGAATTTTTGGGGTTCCAGATCTTGCGTTAGCTATAGATTCTACAGACTGTTCTGTTTTTGACAGATTCTGTTTTTCGTGTGTTGTTTGCTTATTTTGATGAATCTATGGCTAGTAAAATAGTTTATAAACCATAGAGAAGTTGGAATACAGTAGGTTTAACACCAATATAAATAAATAATGATTTCACTACAGTACCTTGAAGTGGTGTTTTGTTTTCTTTCGCTAACGGAGCTCATGAGATTTTCCACTTTAAGTTTTGTGTTGTGAAGTTTTCAAGTTTTGGGTAAAGATTTGATGGATTATGGAACAAGGAGTGGAAAGAGCCTAAGCATGGGGATGCCCATGTCACCCCCAAGATAATCTAAGGACACCCAAAATCCAAAGCTTGGGGATGCCTCGGGAGGCATCCCCTCTTTTGTCTACTTCTATTGGTAACTTTACTTGGAGCTATATTTTTATTTACTACATGATATGTGTTTTGCTTGGAGTGTCTTGTATTATTTGAGTCTTTATTTGTTAGCTTTCCACAATCATCCTTGCTGCACACACCTTTTTTAGAAAGACACACATGATTCGGAAATCATTAGAATACTCTATGTGCTTCACTTATATCTTTTGAGTTATATAGTTTTTGCTCTAGTGCTTCACTTATATCTTTTAGAGCATGGTGGTAGATTTGTTTTATAGAAACCATTGTTCTCTCATGCTTCACTTAGATTATTTTGAGAGTCCTACAAAACAGCATGGTAATTTTCTTTAATTATTTGAGGCATTCAAGATTACTAAATAAAATTTTCTTATGAGTGTGTTGAGTACTATGAGAAGTTTCAAACTTGATAATTGTTTTGAGATATGGAGATGGTGATATTAGAGTCGTGCTAGTTGAGTAGTTGTGAATTTGAGAAATGCTTGTGTTGAAGTTTGTGATTCCCGTAGCATGCACGTATGGTGAACCGTTATGTTAAGAAGTCGGAGCATGATGTATTTATTGATTGTCCTCCTTATGAGTGGCGGTCGGGGACAAGCGATGGTCTTTTCCTACCAATCTATCCCCCTAGGAGCATGCACGTAGTACTTTGCTTCGATAACTATAAGTATGTGAGTTCTTTATGACTAATGTTGAGTCCATGGATTATATGCACTCTCACCCTTCCACCATTGCTAGCCTCTCTAATACCGCGCACCTTTCGCCGGTATCATACACCCACCATATACCTTCCTCAAAACAGCCACCATACCTACCTATCATAGCATTTCCATAGCCATTCCGAGATATATTGCCATGCAACTTTCCACCGTTCCGTTTATCATGACACGCTCCATCATTGTCATATTGCTTTGCATGATCATGTAGTTGACATTTTAGTTGTGGCAAAGCCACTAATGAAGCTATGTACCTAGGGTAGGGTCATGGACCTGTCCAAACTGACCTACCCAAGGACATCTCCAGAAGAAATCATCTTTCAATCGACTTGAAGGTGTCTCACTCGATAGACTTGAAGATACTCGACCAAGAAGCAATCACTCGACCAAGACCAAGCCATTCGACGGTCAGGTGACCTAAAGGCGCTCCGCATGCTAACGGTCAGTTATTAAGTAGCTTTTATGGTCATCATAGCACTTTATTACTAGCATTACCAGTAACGCCCTGCCTTAATGTACATTGAACCCTTTGTATCGTGGGCTGGCTGGGACCTTGGCGCACTCTATATAAGCCACCCCCTCCTCCGAAACAAGGGTTCGCACGCCTGTAATTCACACACGCATAATCCAGTCAACCGCCTCCGGGCTCCGAGACGTAGGGCTATTATTTCCTCCGAGAAGGGCCTGAACTCGTAAATCTTGCGTTCCTACAACTCCTCTATAGCTAAGATCTTGCCTCTCCATACTTACCCCCTACATCACTGTCAGACTTAGAACCACGATAGTTGGCGCCCACCGTGGGGCAGGTGTTTTAGTGTTTTGTTGGAGGGGTTGCGATCTTTTCTGACCCGAATCATCATGGTTTTCGGCGGAGTTTTGGTGGAGGGCCGCGAGATCCGTCTCGGCGCGCTCACGTTCATCGCCGACGACTCCGCGTGGCTTCAGGAGGCTCCGCTCGACGTGGACGCACTCCCTGTCCGCGGGGCAACACACTTTAGCGCGTGCATCCGTGGCGTTCTCCTGCGGCAACCGTCGACCCCCTACCGGTCGGCTCCTGTGTTGTCCTCCCTCCCAGTTTCCCGTCGGTGCAAGCGCTCTGGTCGGTCGAGACTCCAGCGGTGGGTGATACACGCGGTGGCACGCCAGTCGGCCACCCCTCAAGTCGCAGCGATCGAGCCTGACGAATCCCTCTACGGCCTGTTCGACCTGTCGACCGGCTCCGCAGAGACCGCATCCGAGTGCGACAGCAGCGATCCGGCGGCGGAGGTTCTGATGGTCGATGGACCTCCCAGTCCTCCCAGTTTTCCCCACACCGACGGAGGCGCGGGTGGAGGCGACCCGTCGTGTCCTCATGAGGAATATCTTCCCGAGCCTCTCACGTCGCTGCAGAGAGAAGAACTTCGCCGCCGGAACATGGATGCATTGCACACTCCTATCATTGGAGATACCCCCGAGGCTCGTGCCTTGGAGGACGCGCGCCTGGCAAACTTGGCCGAGCGCACTCGACTGGAGAACCTCCAGCAAGCACTCGACGAGCATGCGCGACAACGGGTTCCCGAATCCAGTCGACGTCAGCTCTTCCCGCCCCCGCAGGTATATCGAACTCCGATTCAGAATTTAGCTGCTGCAGCCCGCATAGCAGAGTCGATTCAGCCTTCTCAGTCGGAGGCTGGCAGAGGCTTGCTGCAGATCAGAGCGTTGCTCCAGGTAGCAGGAGACCAGAATTCCGCTGTTTCTCAGTCGCGGAACAGGATTGACAGTAGATCCGTTGCCGCAGACACAGTCCAGTCGGCTCATAGCCCAAGATCGCCCCCGAGGCGTGAGGGACGTGGGGACCAGCATAATCAGCATGGTAACCGTGAGCAATATGATCACCGATTTGATCGTGATGATCGACGTCGAGTGCCCACCCCTCCCCCGAGGAGCGGGTCATACGCGCCTCAACAACAGGATGATAGGCGCCCTCGTAGTGTTGGGCGAAGGATTCCAGTCGACTCTAGGGAGCCAGGCTTCGATGCGAGATCCATTCTCGTTCAAGGTTTGGTTGACAGGAACAGAGCTCACCGGGAAGGACACGACAGAGATGCTCCTACCAGCAGCAGAGCACATGTTTCGGGGCTAGAGTGCTTTATAGATCCATCAGGACCGTTGTGATTCCTCCCAACTTCAGGTTGGTGACTGGAGTCAGCAAGTTCACTGGCGAGTCCAAGCCTGATACTTGGCTTGAAGACTACCGAGTGGCCGTCCAGATTGGCGGCGGCAATGATGAGGTGGCCATGAAGCACCTACCTCTCATGTTGGAGGGCTCGGCCAGAGCATGGCTGAACCAGTTAGCACCCAGTAGCATTTACACTTGGGAAGATCTCGCCCGAGTGTTTGTCACCACATTCGAAGGAACATGAAAACGACCGGCAGGGTTGACGGAACTGCGGTCCTGCGTGCAGAAGCCAAATGAAACCTTGAGGGATTACATCCAGAGATGGATCACGTTGCACCACACGGTAGAGAATGTGCCTGACCACCAAGCAGTCTGTGCCTTCAAAGAAGACGTCAAGTACAGAGAACTGAATCTGAAATTCGGTCGAATCGGAGATATGTCTCTGAACCGAATGATGGAGATTGCCACCAAGTACGCTAATGGAGAAGATGAGGATCGACTCCGGAGTGGCAAGCTGAAGTCAGTCGCCCAAGAAACTAGAGGAAATTCCAATCGGAAACACAAGCGGAAAGCCGAGCCAGCCGCTCCTGGGGAAGCCTTGGTTGTGACTCAAGGAAAGTTTAAGGGGAAACCCAAAGGACCTTGGAACCCCAAGAAAGTTAAAGACCAGGACGGAAATGATGTGTTGGATTTGCCGTGCCTCCTCCACACCAAGAAAGATGAAGAGGGTAATTTTATTTACCCAAAACATACCACTCGACAGTGTCGACTCTTGATCCAGCAGTTCCAGGGCAAACAGCCCAAAGATAAAGAAAAGGAGTCAGACAAAGTTGAGGACAAGGAAGATAGCGATGATGGATACCCCCAAGTCAATTCCACCCTGATGATTTTTGCTGATGTTGAGAGCAAAAGTCGACTGAAAGTCATCAACCGAGAGGTGAATATGGTTGCTTCGGCGACACCAAGTTATTTGAAATGGTCTCAGACTGCCATCACGTTCGACCAGTCTGATCACCCAATGCATATTGCCACCCCTGGGAGGCAAGCTCTGGTGGTCGACCTAGTGGTTGAAGGCACTCGACTGACCAAAGTCTTGATGGATGGTGGCAGTGGTTTGAACATATTGTATGCTGAGACGTTGAAAGGGATGGGCATTCCGATGTCCAGACTCAGTGCCAGCAACATGAGTTTCCATGGAGTCATTCCTGGGAAGAAGGCTGAATCACTCGGCCAGATTGCTCTTGATGTGGTTTTCGGTGATTCCAAGAATTACCGCAAAGAAAAGTTGACATTTGAAGTTGTAGACTTCCAAGAAGCCCGCCACAGAATCGGCTTTCCAGTCGACTGGCGATATGAAGACAGCTCACATCCACCCGACCGATCCCGGTGCTGCTCCGATTCATATCTTGACAACACTCGACTCCAAATAAGAAGAAGCGCTCATCCAGTTCCTCCGTGAGAATTGGGACATTTTCACATGGAAGCCTTCTAACATGCCAGGTGTTCCCAGGGAGCTGGCTGAACATCGCCTGAGAGTCGACTCAAAAGTAAAACCTGTCAAGGAACATCTCCGGTGGTCCGCCTTCCAGAAGAGAAAGGCCTTTGGCGAGGAGGTGGCTGGGCTCTTAGCAGTGGAGTTCATCCGAGAAATTTACCACTCCGAGTGGCTCGCCAACGTTGTTATGGTCCCCAAGAAAGACAAGTCACTTCGCATGTGCATTGACTTTAAACATATCAATCGGGCCTGCCCGAAAGATCATTTTCCTCTCCCCTGCATCGATCAGATAGTCGACTCGACTGCGGGATGTGAGCGATTGTCTTTTTTAGACGCCTATTCTAGGTACCATCAGATCCGTCTGTATGGACCTGATGAGATCAAAACAACTTGCATCATTCCGTTCGGGTGCTTCTGTTATGTTACCATGCCGTTCGGCCTCAAGAATGCCGGGGCGACATTCATGAGGATGAATCAGAAGTGTTTGCTCACTCAAATCAGTCGGAATGTGGAGGCGTATATGGATGATATTGTGGTCAAGTCGCAGAAGGGTTCCGACCTGCTGGCTGACCTTGCTGAAATCTTTGCCAACCTCAGGAGGTATGATAT